>NC_066617.1:294201128-294286128 GCF_025201925.1 Gopherus flavomarginatus
CTTTGTGGAACTAATAACTGTAGATTCCTTTTTAGCTGCTTCAGCCTTACAGCATCCCTGGGTGATTTCATTGTTGCAGTCAGATCTTCTGTTCTTCTCTGAGATTGCCAAGTAAATAATTAGGATTCTTGTGTATATTAGAAATTAATCTTGAGGCTTTTGGAGATATAGTGACTGATTCTGCAGTCACCATAAAGAGTATTGCTTTGTGTGGTGAATTTTATTAATACATGAACATAGAATGATTTTTTAAACATTCAGATTTCAGTCAAGCTTGGGTCCAGGGGATGAAAGTGTAGTATAATAAACTGGTCCTCAATATTTTTTAATACATAACTTAATCAGCACAGTTTATCTTGACAGAAATATTTTTAATGATGGCAAACAAACTTACCAGTAAGCATTTGACAGCATTATTTATTAATATGAGAAATTAATTGTGAGATGTGTGACTGTGTGATGATGCACTCATTTAGTTCCTTTTTTTCTTTTACTAATCTCTGTCATGTTGGATTTATAAATGGAACTGAGTGACCTTTGAAACTGTGATGGAAATGAAGAGATAAACACAACTTGAAAGGACAAACCAATTAATATAAATGTGTTACACATAAAGAACTGATTTCAATTCATTGCTATGTACGTAAGCCTTTTGGGTAATTAGCTGAACAAAACAGTAAAAACAAAATATGTGACAGAAGTATGATATATACATTTAACTTTTCCATAATAGGTACATCTTTCTTATGTCATGTGTTTCACAACACAGAAAAGCCAAATATCTACTTCACTGTGATGCAAAGAGCAATGATAAATTACATGCTTTGACAAGATCCTTTTAATTGGAAAGCCTGGGTGAGAATTTGTTGCATTTGTTCATTTTATACATTTGTATAAATAAAATATAAAGTAGTAATCTTCCTGCTCTCTCTCACTAACTCGATCTTCCTCTCCAATACTTATAATTGATCTCCTAAAATGTGTGCAGTATGGTTTTAAAATATTCTAATCCAGGAATTTCTAAACGAGGTATTATATTTTTCTGCAGTTGCCCTGTACTGATAAAAACATTTATCATCCTGAGATCAATACAGACATCTTGGGTATTCTTGTTTAAGAAAATTACAGCATCTCTCTCTCTCTGTCTCCCTTATTTATTTATTTTTCTGATAAAGAATGAACCTTGTGTTATATACATTTTAAACCCCCTGCGCATGTTGTTGTCTTTATAAGCTTAATTATAGAATACGATCAATTTAATGTAAAGGTTTCAAAATATTGTTATCGATGCCCAACAAGGAAAAAAAGAGAAATGCACACTTGACATTTTAAAACAGTTGCATTTGAAAGACTTTCACTACTAATTGATTTTTAAAAGAGTTCTTTGGAAAAGTGAACTCAGAAATGTTTGGAAGTGCCTTGGCAGTCTTCCAGAACCTTTACTACAAAGCATAACTAGGCAGTTTCTGAGGCCACCCTACATCAGGAAAGATGTATTCTATGTATAGCTTAATCTAATTTGGTATCCTAGCTGTATGCTTACATACTGAACTGTGTGTATTTTCCGTATTTTGTGGACATTAGATATTCAAATGATCACTTGGCACAAAGGAACAATTCCCTTGCTGTGTCAGAAACAGGGCTTTAGAAATAAGATTTTGTTTTTTTAAGTTCAGTAAAACAAGCTATAGATAAATCTGGCTGTGCTCCATTAGTATTGATTTCATTATTTTAAGCAGTTTTTTGAGCATCTTTATGTGCTGATGCTATTTCCTGCCATTGAATCACCAAACTGTTCATTGAAGTCAATATTTTTGCACAGGGTGTAAGAAGATGTCCTATATTATGTACAATAATCAGTTTCTTAAAATTACATTTTAGCATGGATTGGGTGGTATTGTCTATTCTATAATATTTTAGAGTTCTTTGTTAGTTGACGGAAGTTGAAACAAAAATTCTACTTTTTTGTGGAGTATGAACTTTGAAAACCTACAATGACAGCTGAAATATTAATGGAAATTATACATCTATTCCATTTCAGCAAAAGAGCAGACCAAATGATAACGACTAACATTGACCAAAAGCAATTACTTTAAAAGAGTACTGCTAAGTATCTGAGAAAAATGATTTCTTTGACTAGTTGTTGGTCAGGCCCTGTGTGGTGTTTATTGATTGAACTTGAATATATAGCTCCCATGTTTGAAAATGCTGCTGGTAATGTCCTTCTCTTTACAGTGTTGAATGTCTTATTGAGAATGATAAGAAATAAATTTATACAGAAAACAAATACACATTAGAGCCTTAAATTAGCCAATTGTGGCCTATGGATTACTCATGATATTAATTTTCTAGCCTGTGATCTTTTGTGAAACTAATGTTTAGAATGAGATGGTGAAATCTGTGTTTAAAATAAAATGTGCATTATCTTTTTTCTCTGTATCTTGATAATCTACAATGTACACTACAATTGTGCTATACTGTGAAGTACAGTAGGTTTGAAAAGAGCCATAGATAATACTTCAGCAAGTATTTCTCCTCAGGGATAGATGTGGCAAATGTATTTAACTCATGCTTCTTCCCTCCTACTCAGAAAATCTCACCTTGGTGTGAGTGAGTGCTGGTTTAAAATGCTGCCAATCTACTAGAATGGGTACTTTGAGTAGAGGTCTTCTAGACAGTGTGTGATTCTATTGCCTGGCTATACCGAAAGATGGACAGGAGACATTCAATATGGGTTTGATCAGGCTGCAACTTTATTATTAGATGTCCGGGACTACCCAGCAGATAACAGTGTATAGTACAGGTAACTCCATGTTTATTCCATAATTACCCAGGAAGTTTTTATCAGCTCTCCCGCTTTTTCCATCCAAGTCCCTCCAGCAAATCCATTGCTGGGACCTTACTAGCCATTCCCTCCCCCTTGTAGGGAGGTTAAGGGGGGTTATACGAATGTGGGGTTGGCTCCCTGCCATACCAATCATAGGAGTTCCCAACTACCTTCCCCCCTCATTACTTTAACAAACAGCTCTTTTTAAGTCCTTTTCCCAGCCATTTATCCAGTCACTGTATACCTTTCCTATGGAGTACTTGCACTGGACATCCGCCCTACACTTAAATAATGAATTGTGACATATGGCCTACTGCCATTCATTCCATGTATGAACAGAACCCTTCCTGAACCTGCTGTGGCGAAGGTCAAAAAACCCCAACTGCACCCAAGCCAATATGTTCGTAAGGAAAAAATTCCTTCCCAGCTCCCCTGTAATGGTGTTGCAGTCGTCTCTCCCCCTCTGGGTCTGAGAGAGGCCATACCGCCTCAGTAGCGCAGGCTACTGTCAAGGGGAATTAGCAGAGTAGGTGTTAGCATCCTGGCCCTTTGCAACGGGGTGTAACCCCAAACAGCTAATAGGCCCTAGTCTTTTAGGCAGGGCTGGGTTAACTAGCAGTCTGTAGGCCCGTGCCTGTGATCGAGCAGCGCAACAAAGCAGTCTATAAGTTCTAACGCTTAGGCAGGGTGGAGCTGGTCAGGACCGCACTCGGTCTCTGCAGGGGTTCTGAATCTTCCCCTGGAGAAGGGAGGACAGGGCCTGGTCTGCCTCCATAGCCAGGTCCATGTCTTCCACCTCCAGGCCCTGCAGGACTCCTTTATGATGTAGATGGTCCGATGTGGAGCACATTGTGGAGCACCTTCCTCTGCTGCCTCCGAGGGCTCCAATCCGACTGGCAGCTCTTTTTTCTCCATCCGATGGGTCTTCTGCGAGACCTCTCTGAGCTGCCAGTCTTCTACCAGGACCTCCTTCGGATCTGGAAGTGCTCTTGATAAGCAGATCCACGGTGACCACCGAGGGGGCAAACCTCCTCACTGAGCCCCTGCTACGCATTCCCCACCTTCGTGTGCAGTTTCAGAGTCCCCCACAGTGTGCCAGAGGCTGGTCCTGGCAGAAATCACCAGGATTGGAGACCTCCTTGACTATGACAAGGGGACTGGGTGGATCCCCGAGTGCTTGGTTGGTGCATGATGCTCTCCACCCTTCAGACCCCCCTGCGCATACTCCAGGAGGTGGGGGCAGTCTTATCGCCCACATCTCAGGTTTTCCTTGAGCGTGTCCTATGAGAGGATGCTCCGTGTCCTCCCCTCACCCCAGGCCCTCCAGACTTTTTCATTGGGCCCCTGACCCACAAGCAGGACCGGCTTTAGGCCGATTCGCCTGATTCATGGAATCAGGCCCCGCGCCTAAGAGGGCCCTGCGCTCTAGGCGCCTTTTAAATTTTTTTACTCACCCTGGCTGCGGTCTGCTCCGGGGTCTTCCATGGCCCCGCTCCCCTGACCAAAGCGCCGGCGGGAGCACGGCTGCCCCACAGCCCCGCTCTCTCAGCTGGAGCTCTGACCAGAGCACCACAAGCCCCGCGGCCCCGCTCTCCTGGCTGGAGCTCTGGCCAGAGCGTGACAAGCCCCGCTTTCCTGGCTGGAGCTCTGGCCGGAGCGCAACAAGCCCCGTGGCCCCGCTCTCCTGGCTGGAGCTCTGGCCGGAGCGCAACAAGCCCCGCGGTCCCGGCTGGAGCTCTGGCCGGAGCACGATAAGCCCCGCGGCCCAGGCTGGAGCTCTGGCCGGAGCCCGACAAGTCCCGCGGCCCTGGCTGGAGCTCTGGCCGAAGCGCGACAAGCCCCGCGGCCCCGGCTGGAGCTCTGACCGGAGCCCAACAAGCCCCGGGGCCCCGGCTGGAGTTCTGACCGGAGCCCAACAAGCCCCGTGGTCCCAGCTGGAGCTCTGGCCGGAGCTCTGCAAGCCCTGCGGCCCCGCTCTCCTGGCTGGAGCTCTGGCTGGAGCGCGGCAAGCCCCATGCCCCCGGCTGGAGCTCTGGTCCCTTTAAATAGCCCCCAGAGCCCTGGGGTAGCAGGGGGTTCTGGGGGCTATTTAAAGGGCCAGGGTTCCAGCTGCCTCTGCCACCCCAGTCCTTTAAATAGTCGCCGGAGCCCCGCCGCCCCCATGCATTCCCCAGGGCTCCCACGGCTATTTAAAAGGTCCGGGGCGGGGTAGAAGCAGGGGAGTCCCAGGCCCTTTAAATAGCCCCCAGAGCCCTGGGATAGCGGAGGGCTTGAGGGCTTTTTAAAGGGCCGGGGCTCCAGCTATCTCTGCTGCACCCCCTGCCCTGCCCGCACCAGCCCCGCCCCCGCCCCCAGCTCTGCACCCCCTGCCCACAGCCAGCCCCTACCAAACCCCCTGCCCTGTCTCCAGCCAACCCCTGCCACACACCCCTGCCCGCACCAGCCCTGCACTGCCCACTCTGCCCTGTCTCCAGCCAACCCCTGCTGCACCCCCCTGCGTGAAGCCAGCCAGTTCCATACTCCTGTCTCCAGCCCTGCCAACCCCTGCTGCACCCCCCTGTGGCCCTGCCTGAAGCCAGCCCGCTCCACACTCCCCTGTCTCCAGCCAGCCCCGCACCCCTTGCCCTGCCTGCAGCCAGACTCTACCTCCAGTCAGCCCCTGCCCTGCCTCGAACCAGCCCCATGTCCACTGCTGCCCTGCAGTTCCCAGGCCAGTAACCTGCACACCTGCTTCAATGAGGGGGGGCAGGAAGCAGTGGGAACCCACACATGTGCACGCCCCCAGGGTGTGGCGGGAACCCACACATGTGAAATGGCAGTCACTAATAACCAATCAACAGCATATATGATGCAATGTACATAATATACTATTTTATTATTTATATAGTTATGGAAAGTAAATAATACATGGAAGAAATGGAAGGCTTTTTTTTACACTTTTTTCTTTTTAAGTCATCCCTGGCAGGGCCCCGCCGAAAGTGTTTGAATTGGGCCCCGCACTTCCAAGCCGGCCCTGCCCGCAAGCCCCCTTCCTTCCATAACCCCAGATGGCTGCACACCCTGCAGCTGGTTCCTTTCTGAACCACCCCAAGAAAACAACTTTACATGCTCATGCTCCACATGTTTCACTTTCTCACCCTCATATCCTGCCCCAATACCAAGTGGTGGTACCTACTACCTGTAGAGAGTGAGAACCCCGGTGGGCCAGCCTATATTCCACTCTTGTCCCACAGCCTGCTGGGGATATCGGTTGGAGGCTCCTTCATGAGCACAGGCGTGTACTTGTTGTAGTCCATCCCCATCCCCAATGCATGCCCCTTTTGCGGCATGAGGGAGACCCTGGTGCATGCCTATCTAGAATGTGCCAGGTTGCAGCCCCTATTCTGGCTCCTCCAAAACCTCCTGTTGAGGTTCTGGCTGCACTTCTCCCCAGACCTCTTCATATTTATACATCCCTGTTTGGGTCCCCATAAAGTCGCAAGACCTCCTCGTCAACCTCCTCCTGACCCTGGCCAAGGTGGTCATCTATAATACCAGGAGGAGGATGTTGGACAGGGATGTGCTCTGTGACTGGGGGGCCTATTTCCATTCCTCTTTTGTCTCACATATCCGGGCAGAATTCCTCTGGGCAGCAGCCAGTGGTTTCCTAGACAGCTTTGAGGAGCAGTGGGCACTGTCTAGGTTCTCTGCTCGGTGTCCCCTCTCTGGGGGTTGGACTAGATGATGGGGGTTGGAGTAGATGACCTCCTGAGGTCCTTCCCTACTTTATGATTCTATCCCTAGTTTTGAACCTGTGACCTCCACTCCCTGCCCAGTTATTTCTTAGTTGTCCCCCATATTTAGTTGAGTCCCGGGTCCAGTGGCTCCTCCCACATGGCTCGAGGAGGGGCCTTTAGAAGCATGCAGGCTTGCACTTGCCCACCTCCTGAAATTTCAGTAAGGCCTCACTACCCTCCTAAAAATAGGGGCAGCTATCATAATGCCTACAGCAGGTGTTGACCAAACCTGGTGTTTTATCACCTAAAAGGGAAGGAGGGTAGGTGCCATCTCAATCTGCACCATGTAAAATGGAGGCTTTAGGCACAGGGCTGCCCCCTTTAAAACCTGCATTCCCATGGGACGAGTCAGCCACCACACTGACCCTTTCGCAGCACTTTTCATCTTCCCCCACACAGCCATAAAGCACTATTCCCTTCATTCGGCCAGCCAGCCAAATACCCGCCCCCCCCGTACCCTGCTGGGTGGTCATTGGTGGGCTCATATCTGTCAATGCACTTAATTCTGAAGGTGAAGCAGTTCTCCAGACAGCCTACCTCATTGTCAGGAAAAATGTTTCCCATACTCCATCCTTTCTCTTTCTTGTTGAGGGGACCGGAGACCAGAGACATTGTGTCTGGTGACATGTGAATGTAAAATGCATTTTAGTGAAACACTACAGAAAATAATTTGGATATTTAAGTCATCAGGTACAAACCCTAAGAACCTTTCAGTTACATTAACTCACACAACTTGCATGCACCCACTTATTCTTACTTTTTGGTACATCTTTGCAATTCCCATTGAATTAAGTTGGAAATATGTATGCATATTCAAGTGTAGATTTGAGCCTATTGTAAATAATGATGAATAGTACACATAATAGTGCAACTAACAATACCCCATAGGTGCTGTTACATATAAATAAAATTCTTATGAGATCTACACAGGCATACAGGTTCAGCTGCATGGATCAAATTGCAGAACTGCAGCCAAAAATTATAACCTCAACATTAGATTAACACAAGGTTTTGATATTTGATTTTTTTTCCTTTCCAAGAGCATTTTAAAACATTAATTTCTCTACTAATTTTATTCTGTACTTAAGCAACTGTAAAAATCTATTGGGAAATATTAGCACAAAACTACATATTTTATATTTACATTTCCCCATAGTCCAGCCTGATAAATTTGAAAGCAGTGAAAATTTCATGCTGTGTGGGATAGAAAATAATGTTTTAGTCATTTGTAACTCTGGTCTTGGTTTTTGTAAAATTTCAGCTTGCAGAAAGTGCCCAGGACAAAGAGGAGGCAGCTTGATCTGAATGCAAAGGGGTGAGGAATGTGAAGTGGTGAGGAATGTGGGGTTGGAGGGGGAATAGGAGCAGAGGCGAGGTGGGTTTGCAGAGGCCCCCTTGTGCATCTGCCCTATGATACAGTTTGTATATGATCACACACCCTTTCCCGGCATAGGATTACTGCCTCATTTAGCACCTAGGATAGACAGTGCTCTAGGAATGAATCAAGTTTGTGTTATAAAGGAGGTTGTTGTCCGTAGGACTCCTGCCTCATTTCTTTCAGAAGCTGGAAGGTTTGTGTTGAATGAGGCAGGGAAGAGAAAGCTAAGAAAGTTGAGCGGCACCCTGGAGAATTTCACAGGTCATCTCTAATTTTGTGTTCTTCATTTTCTGGATGCATAATATGAGACATCTGAGATCAGATTTGCAGAAATGCTGAATGCTCACAACTGCAATTGAAGCTGGAACTGTGCGTTGAATGTATAAAGCCTATTTTTAAAAAAATGGTTAGCACAAATCAGGTCCTTGGTCAGGGGTTCTCAAACTGGGACCCTTAGGGGATCATGAGGTTATTACATCGGGGGGGGCGTTGCGAGCTGTCAGCCTCCACCCCAAACTCTGCTTTGCCTCCAGCATTTATAATGGTGTTAAATATATAAAAAAGTTTTTTTAATTTATAAGGGGCTTCACACTCAAAGACTTGCTATGTGAAAGAGGTCACCAGTACAAAAGTTTGAGCGCCACTGTCCTAGGTGTCTCAGACTGGATACCCAGAATTGATGGACACAACTGATAATTTTGGTCTTAATCTCATAGAATCATAGAAGATTAGGGTTGGAAGAGATCCCAGGAGGTCATCTACTCCAACCCCCTGCTCAAAGCAGGACCAACCCCAACTAAATCATCTCTCTGTGTCTCAGTTGCCCATCTGTAAAACAGAGATAATACCATCTATTCTTACCTGATTGGTGTGAAAACAAATACATGAATGTTTGTGAAACTCAGATACCATAGTTATGAAAGCCCCCAGGAGGGTATTAATAACCCTATATTTAGAGCTGGGTTTGAATAGTGCGCAACAAATAAGGCATTGGGCTACACCTTAAACAATGAGGATAAAATAAAATATTGAATAGTTTTCCTTTAGTGAGCACTGTCTGTTCAGCGCACTAAATGAGGCAGGGGTGACATTTCCTGATCATGCAAGAAAAGTCTGTATCATAATACATACACACAAGGGGACCAGATCAAGGTTGCAAAGGCAACGTTAATTCTGGCATTTCCTTGTTTTTGAGTGTTTGATTGTGCAACCTATTTTTAACACAGTTTTTGGTTGTAATATATAGCATATGAAACTCATTTAAGGTGATGTTTGGATGGAGGCCTGGTGACATGGGTTGAGGCCTTTTCTACATTCATTTCCATTTTCTCAATCCCTTAAATGCAGTAATATTCAAACAGACTAAACTTGCTGTTGAGAACTCTGAAGAGGAAATTTCCCCTACCCACAGCTAGTCTAACAGCTACTGTGGTTATGGCAATGGAAAGTTACAGTGTACTTGCTGCTCCAGCTGCTCTCAACATATCGGACAGAACATTTATTATCATGGCAAATCCTGGTAAATAATATGGCTCCCCTAAAGACTTCAATTGCCAGAATTCTTTTTAAATATAATGTTTGAAAATTATTGGTGCAATTAGAAAGGGAAAGAGAGAGATCTATTCTACATATAGACACAGATCCCTGTATGAAAATGCAAGAGTTTCATTGATTCCAAGGCCAGAAGGAAAATTGTGAAAATCTATTTCAGGGGTGGCCAAACTTACTGGCCCTCTGAGTTGCATACAACAATCTTCAGAAGTTTGAGAGCCTGGGTGCACCTGCCAGGACTTGGGGCTATAGCCCCATGGGGCATGCTTGCCAGGGCTCGACGTTTCAGCCCTGTGGGGTAAGGGGGTCTCAGGGCTTCTTCCCCATGGGAGGCACCTGCCAGGGCTTGGTGCTTCAGCCACATTCCTGTTGAAGTGCAGAGCCCCAGAGGTGCACCCCACAGGGCTGTAGCCCTGAAACTTCCCTCTCTGCTGGGCAGAAGCCAAAGGCAACGCATGAGAGGGGCACCGTGGGGGTCTCATGCCCACCTATTTTTTTGCCAGACTTTGCTGGCCCCATTCAGTCACATGATGCCACCAGGCCTTCTCCGTGCAGGGCAGCTACTGAAGCAGATAAGCTGGGAGTTGTGGCCATGGGGAGAAGCAGCGGCTAGCAGCTGGGAGCTGCAGGGACAGCAGCTGCTTTTGCTGCTGCCTCTCCCTGTGAAGCTAAAGTAGTGCTCACTCCCTGCGGCTCCCAGTTCTTTGCCACTGCCTGCCCATGCAGAGCTAACACCTGGGATCTGCAGGGAGTGGCCACTGAGGTAAAAGGGAGACTGTGCTGAAGGGCATGACTCAAACTATGGGGGGGACCTTTAAATTGTGCCCCACACTCTCAGCAGGCACCAGCCCTCTCTGGCAGAAGCCCCTAGCCCCACCACCCCACTGCAGGGCAGAAGCCTTGAGCTCCCCACCACAGTCTGATAGGCAGAGAATGGTACGGGGATGGGGACTCCACAAGCTGCGCTTTCACTGTAAAAGAGCCACATGTGTCTTGCAAGCCGCCGTTTAGCCTACTCTGGTCTATTCTGACCTCTTGTATAACACAGGCCATAGAACTTCCCCAAAATAACTTCTAGAACATCACTTTTAGAAAAACATGCAATCCTGATTTCAAAATTGTCAGTCTTGGAAAACTCACCAAGATCCTTGGTAGATTGTTTCAATGGCTAATTACTCACACAGTTATAAATTGACTCCTTGTTACCAGTCTGGGATATATTGTCCTATAGCCAGAACAGAGGATCTGGAAAACTGAGGTTACTGCGAAACGTTTTAACCTTTTTAACCAGATGGGATGCATAAAGCACAAACACGGTAGCTTTACATAAACTGCAAACAAGTTTTCAGTGAGATATTGCTGTTTGTGACCCTGAGAGTGAACTGTTTGTTATTAGATGCCAAAGTCTAAACCAGAACAGAAAATATCCTCACTTAATGGCTGAGGAAAGATCTTTGAAGAAACAGACAGCTGCAAAACCAGAAATATAGGAAGATGTCTGGTGACCAGTAAAGAGAGATACCCAGTTACCTGAATGGGAATGATTGCTAGATGACTGGAAAGGAATATAGATTATTCCTAGTCCAACACATTTTACAACTCTAGGTCTTGTGTCCTGATTTTCCTACCTATAAGCAAGCATAAATGCTTCAAGGAATGGGAGCACCTACATTAGGCAAAATTATAGCAACTCCACAAGTCAGCAGATCTCAAAGCCATAGTGACAGTGTCTTTCCCCAAACTCTGAATTAATACTTATATCCTTCACCTCTTTGTTATCTTAAGAGACTATCACTGCAGCCATAACCAGAGGAAGGTAAGTTTATTTTACTTTGATAGGTTTTTTTTTCTAATTTTCTCTATGGGCAGTGTCCTAAAGCCCCAATGGTTCAGTCTCTCCTGGACTTGGATGGTTTTACACTAAACACCTCAGTCTCAATTCTGGAATACTAGTATTGTGTACTCTCCTCTTTCCTTTTCTCCCTGACCCACTTTGTCTCTCCCTCTATTTTGCTTTATTTGCTTTCCATACGATACAAATGATTATAGCTAGTGGAATGGCTTTTCCTATAACAGGACCTCGGGTATTCCATGATTCTGTGACCACACAATTTGCTGCTAAATTTACCTCTTGTGCAGAATTTTGTCTCAGAGTAAGAGATTTAGGTTTATTAGTTTATGTTTTGTAAATTATGTTTGTAGCCATGATGGCCGCAAAGAGAGTTTTGAAAATGTGAACTGAAGGTAAACTAAATATGTTGTTTCCTGCCAGAGGCCACAGACAGCTTGAAATAATATCTCTAAGAGGTGTGCCATTCATGTCAGTAAAGACTCTGTGAACTTCACAATTCCACCACTGCAGAAAATGGCATTTTCCCAGGATGCTGCAGAATTCAGACTTTGTTGCAGCAAAATGCCATCCAACATTTTGCTTACCATTTTCCTTCCCTTCTGGGACCTTCTTCTCTTGCTCTTGAGTTTATTCCATAAGGGAAAATTAATTAATGATATGCATGGTCCATGTATTGTTCCATGGGGCCAGGCATGAGGGGAAAGGTGAGTCACAGCCTGAGACTGGTTAGCAGCTAGGTTGGAGGGGTAACAACAGCAGCTGAGACCTGAAGAATTGGAGATATGAGCGGCTAAAGCTGGCTAAAGGTCCCGTCTTCCCTGGCTTCATAATGGGGAATGAACACTTTGAGTCAGGCTGCCTTGAAAAAACACTACTGGTGTCATGCCACCTGAGCAGTATAATGAAAAAAGATTGCCCTTGATTATTGTTAAAATAATTGTCAATTAATTTTGTATCACCGATATTTTCAACTATGAGCCAGCTCCAAGTATGTTTGTGTGGGAGTGAGAAGATGGAAATGAGAAGTATTTCTTAAGGACACAATCAATTCATGTTGCCATGGAATTTGGGGAATGCTGCTGAAGAATTTAGGGGTTGTCACCATGGAATTTGGTTTGTTGTGCTGTGGAATACATGGGAGCCCTGTCCTGTGGTGACTGGCTATAATAATACATTGAAGCATTCCTTTAAAATGTTCGGATTTTTTGAAAATAATTGTTTGTTTAATGGTTAGAGGTCAGAGTGGGACTGTGAACTGCAACTTCCATACAAATGGAAGGGAAAGCAATCATGAAGTTAAGCAAAGAGTGAAATTTCATCTGTGTGTGGGTTCTGTAACAAAGCCTCAGATATTTCTGGTTAACTTTAAATTGTTCACTCAAAACATAAGTGAAATTAAAGGGCCAGAGTCCAAGGCTGTCTTCAGTTAAGCAGAAGAAAGTCTGCTTGAGTGTCCCTAAACCAAAGAACCCGTTGAACATTTCCATACTTGGGTAAAATGGAATATCTGCCCTGTTTTTCCCTCCCCCAATGAAATAAGGAGAAGAGTTTTGGTCTTTTTCCGCTTGGTATTTGAGTCATGTAGTTATGGGTTGCTAAGTTGTTATTTTTCTTCAAGTGATAAAGTGAATAGTTATAAAGATAAGTTCACGGAGGATAGGTCCATCAATGGCTATTAGCCAGGATGGACAGCGATGGTGTCCCTAGTCTCTGTTTGCCAGAAGCTGGGAATGGGAGACGGGATGGATCACTTGGTGATTACCTGTTCTTTTCATTCCCTCTGGGGCACCTGGCATTAGCCACTGTCAGAAGACGGGATACTGAGTGTCATAAACAGATAGTTAAGGGTTAATGTCTCTTTTACCTGTAAAGGGTTAAGAAGCTCAGTAAACCTGGCAGACACCTGACCAGAGGACCAATAAGGGGACAAGATACTTTCAAATCTTGGTGGGGGGAAATCTTTTGTCTGTGCTCTTTGCTTTGGGGGTTGTTCGCTCTTGGGACTAAGAGGGACCAGACGTCAATCCAGGCTCTCCAAATCTTTCTGAATCAGTCTGTCATGTTTCAAACTTGTAAGTAACAGCCAGGCAAGTCTTATTTTTGTTTTCTCAACTTGTAAATGTTCCTTTTTGCTGAGAGGATTTTACCTCTGTTTGCTGTAACTTTGAACCTAAGGCTAGAGGGGGTTCCTCTAGGCAGTATGAATCTGATTACCCTGTAAAGTATTTTCTGTCCTGATGTTACAGAGATTATTTTTACCTTTCTTTCTTTAATTAAAAGCTCTCTTTTTAAGAACCTGATTGATTTTTCCTTGTTTTAAGATCCAAGGGGATTGGATCCGGACTCACCAGGAATTGGTGGGTGGAAGGGTGGGGATGGTTAAATTCTCCTTGTGTTAAGATCCAAGGGGTTGGATCGGTGTCCCTCCAGGAACTTGGTGAAAAAGCTCTCAGGGCTGCCCAGGGAGGGGAAGGTTTTAGGGGGACTGGAAGTGTTCTAGACATTGAAATTTCTGGATGGTAGCAGTGTTACCAGATCTAAGCTAGTAATTAAGCTTAGAAGTGTCCATGCAGGTCCCCACATCTGAGTGGGGGAGGAACCTTGACACTGGGCTAGGTGGACCTTTGGTCTGACATAGTATGGCCATTCTTAGGTTCTTATGTAAGTGCTGGTCCTGTGTGTATTCAGTTGTGGGTATGAATACACACCATGTGCCTGGGACCAGAGAATTTTTGGTCTGACTCTGCACACCTCAGATTCTGCACTCTGGGTATAAGGGTTGAGGTGGACTGATCGCCTGTCTAATTCCCTCTTACCATCTCATGGCCTGAGTCGGACCCTCCAGAGTCCAGAGCTTCTCCTTTCTCCTCAGACTGATCCTTGTCATCAAACCTGTAAATGTTACAAAAGTTATGAGTATTATCTTTGTGTAATTAATATTAATAGTTGTCTTGATGTAGCTAGGGGATAGTGAGAATCTCCACCCTGGGGAGCCCCTCTGTCTTCCCAGTATGGGAATTAGATTATACCCAGAATACGAATCTTTAAGACCTGCATCTCCTGTCCCCGATCCTTTCTGGGCAGTGATGACAACCCTTCAGGCAAGTCCATATCTCTACTTAGTAGCTTTTTCATATTTGAAGAAGAGTAAAATCAGAAGCTGACTGTCAAAAATATGACACAATCTGAATATTGCCATTTTTACCTATCTCTTGGATTTTTCTCTCCCAAGACAGGTGTTTTTCCCCAGACAAGTCATTTATAATATTTAAAAAAAACATAAAAAGACCACACAGTGAAAAGTTTGAGCCACACTTATCATCCATAATAAAGAGTTATAGACTCATAGACTTTAGGGTCAGAAGGGACCAATGTGATCATCTAGTCTGACCTCCTGCACAAAGCAGGCCACAGAACCCTACCCATCCACTTCTATAACAAACCCCTAACCTATGTCTGAGTTACTGAAGTCTTCAAATTGTGGTTTGAAGACCTCAAGCTGCAGAGAATCCACCAGCAAGTGACCCATGCCCCACGCTGCAGAGGAAGGCAAAAAACCTCCAGGGACTCTGCCAATCTGCCCTGGAGGAAAATTCCCTCCCGGCCCCAAATATGGTGATCATCTAAACCCTGAGCATGTGGGCAAGACTCACCAGCCAGCACTCAGGAAAGAATTCTCTGCAGTAACTCAGATCCCATCCCATCTCACATCCCATCACCGACCACTGGGCATACTTATCTGCTGGTAATCAAAGATCAGTTGCCAAAATTAAGCTATCCCATCATACCATCCCTTCCATAAACTTATCAAGCTTAGTCTTAAAGCCAGATATGTCTTTTGCCCCCACTACTCCCCTTGGAAGTCTGTTCCAGAACTTCACTCCTCTAATGGTTAGAAATCTTCATCTAATTTCAAGTCTAAACTTCCTAGTGTCCAGTTTATACCCATTCGTTCTTGTGTCTACATTGGTACTAAGATTAAATAATTCCTCTCCCTCCCTAATATTAACCCCTCTGATATATTTATAAAGAACAAGCATATCCCCCCTCAGCCTTCCTGTGGCTAGACTAAACAAGCCAAGCTCTTTGAGTCTCCTTTCATATGACAAGTTTTCCATCCCTCGGATCATCCTAGTAGCCCGTCTCTGAACCTGTTCCAGTTTGAATTCATCCTTCTTAAACATGGGAGACCAGAACTGCACACAGTATTCCAGGTGAGGTCTCACCAGCGCCTTATATAACGGTACTAACACCTCCTTATCTTTGCTGGAAATACCTCGCCTGATGCATCCTAAAACCGCATTAGCTTTTCTAATGGCCATATCACATTGGCGGCTCATAGTCATCCTGTGATCAACCAATACTCCAAGGTCCTTCTCCTCCTCTGTTGCTTCCAACTGATGTGTCCCCAATGTATATCTAAAATTCTTATTATTAAACCCTAAGTGCATGACCTTGCACTTTTCACTATTAAATTTCATTCTATTACTATTACTCCAGTTTACAAGGTCATCCAGATCTTCCTGTATGATATCCCGGTCCTCCTCTGTGTTAGCAATACCCCCCAACTTCGTGTCATCCACAAACTTTATTAGCACATTCCCACTTTTTGTGCCAAGATCAGTAATAAAAAGGTTAAATAAGATTGGTCCCAAAACCGATCCTTGGGGAACTCCACTAGTAACCTCCTTCCAGTCTGACAGTTCACCCTTCAGTACGACCCGTTGTAGTCTCCCCTTTAACCAGTTCCTTATCCACCTTTCAATTTTCATATTGATCCCTATCTTTTCCAATTTGACTAATAATTCCCCATGTGGAACCGTGTCAAATGCCTTACTGAAATCGAGGTAAATTAGGTCTACTGCATTTCCTTTGTCTAAATAATCTGTCACCTTCTCAAAGAAGGAGATCAGGTTGGTTTGGCACGATCTACCTTTAGTAAAACCATGTTGTAATTTGTCCCAATTACCATTGACCTCAATGTCCTTAACTACTTTCTCCTTCAAAATTTTTTCCAAGACCTTACATACTACAGATGTCAAACTAACAGGCCTATAGTTACTCGGATCACTTTTTTTCCACTTTCTTAAAGATAGGAACTATGTTAGCAATTCTCCAGTCGTACGGTACAACCCCTGAGTTTACCGATTCATTAAAAATTCTCGCTAACGGGCTTGCAATGTCATGCGCCAGTTCCTTTAATATTCTTGGATGAAGATTGTCTGGGCCCTCCGATTTTGTCCCATTAAGCTGTTCAAGTTTAGCTTCTACCTCAGATGTGGTAACCATGCCTAGGTTATCCTTAACCTCCTTTCCATCCTCAGTGTTTAGCGGTCCCACTTCTTCTTTCTTCGTTTTCTTCTTATTTATATGGCTATAGAACCTTTTACTATTGGTTTTAATTCTCTTTGCATGGTCCAACTCTACTTGGCTTGTAGCCTTTCTCACTTTATCCCTACATGTTCTGACCTCACTAAGGTAGCTTTCCTTGCTAATCCCACCCTTCTTCCGCTCCTTGTAGGCTTTCTGCTTTTTCTTAACCACCTCTCTGAGATGCTTGCTCATCCAGCTTGATCTACAACTCCTGCCCGTGGGTTTTTTCCCCTTTCTTGGAATGCAGGCTTCCGATAGTTTCTGCAGCTGTGACTTAAAGTAATTCCAGGCCTCCTCTGCATTTAGATCCACAAGTTCTTCAGTCCAATCCACTTCTCTAACTAATTTCCTTAATTCTTTAAAGTTAGCCCTTGAGAAGTCAAAAACCCTAGTCCCAGATCTATTTTTGTTTATCCTTCCATCTAGTTTGAACTGAATTAGCTCATGATCACTTGAACCAAGGTTGTCCCCTACAACCATTTCTTCTATGAGGTCCTCACTACTCACCAAAACCAAATCTAAAATGGCATCCCCTCTTGTTGGTTCTTCAACTACTTGGTGAAGAAATCCATCAGCTATCACATCCAGAAAAATCTGAGCCCTATTATTCTTGCTAGCACTTATCTTCCAGTCTATATGTGGGAAGTTAAAGTCTCCCATGATCACACATTTCCCATTAGTATTTACTTCATTAAAAACATTAAAGAGGTCTCTATCCATATCCAGATCAGATCCCGGCAGTCTGTAGCACACCCCAAGCACTATCTCAGGGCAGGGGACGCTCTAGTAGCTTTCTTTCCCAGTGGATTTTTGCCCAGACAAGTTATTTATAATATTTAAAAAAAACGTTAAAAGACCACACAATGAAAAGTTTTAGCCACACTTATCATCCATAATAAAGAGTTATAGTTGTAAAAAAAAAATTGATCACAGTGTTATTCAGATCACATAAGACTTCCTTTAATTGGCCTTTAATAAGCTTGGTTTAACTGGGATTTAAAGAAAGAACAGTGGTCATTAACATTAGCCAGATTAAAACTCTGTTAATTACCGCTGAAAGATAAAATAACATGCAGAGATGGAGTTGGGAATATTCTCGCATGTAAGCACCAAAGGAAGTTGAGAAATTTCTTGCTAACTGAAATGAATAAGTCAGTATCTATCTTTCTGTAAAGTAAAAAAAAATAAAAAACAAAAAGAAAGAAACAGTTTAAATAAAGACTAAACATTTCACTACAACTTGATAAGCAGACATTAAATTATGCCAATTTTGTTTTAAAATTATTTCAGTTGGATTTTTTTAAAAACTCCTCTTTGGATAAGTTTCAGCATGGTAGTCATGTTAATCTGTATCAGCAAAAAAAATGAGGAGTACTTCTGGCACCTTAGAGACTAAAAAAATTATTTGGGCCTAAGTTTTTGTGGGCTAAAATCTACTTCATTGGATGCATGCAGTGGAAAATACAGTAGGAAGATATATATATATACACAGAGAACATGAAAAAAATGGGTGTTGCCATATCAACTATAACAAGACTAATCAATTAGGGTGGTCTATCCACTCCCAAAAACCAGTCGGCGAACACTTCAACCTCCCTGGTCACTCAATTACAGACCTAAAAGTCGCAATTCTCCAACGAAAAAACTTCAAAAACAAACTCCAACATGAAACTGCAGAATTGGAATTAATTTGCAAACTGGACACCATTAAATTAGGCTTGAATAAAAACTGGGAGTGGATGGGTCATTACACAAAGTAAAAACTATTTCTCCATGCTAATTTTTCCCTACTGTTATTCACACCTTCTTGTCAACTGTTTGAAATGGGCCATCCTGATTATCACTAGAAACGTTTTTTTTTCTCTTGCTGATCAATTAAGCCCACCTTAATTGATTAGTGTCATTATAGTTAGTATGGCAACACCCATTTTTTCATGTTCTCTGTGTATATATATCTTCCTGTTGTATTTTCCACTACAGGCATCCGATGAAGTTGGTTTTAGCCCATGAAAGCTTATGTCCAAATAAATTTGTCTCTAAGGTGCCACAAGTACTCCTCATTCTCTTTGGATTTGTTTCTTATAAGTAGACATATTATACAATATAAACTTTTCATAATTGCTGAGCTATTGTACAGAGAGACACACCTGACAATTATGTTCTAAATCCTAAAATATTCAACTTTGTATAGTCTTCTTGGTAGTCCATCGATCCGATGATGACAAATCTGTGCAGATCATCTATTGTTGGTCTCATGGTGTGCCCTCCGATGACTGTACTGTACTTTGTATAGTATTACTCGTTAAATACATATTTCTCCCCCCCCCAAAAAAAACAAAGGACAATATTCATGTAACCATACATTTTAATTATTTTTAATAAAACTGCTTTATATAAAGGATTTATATTAATATATGTGATTTAAAAAAACAAACAAACCTGTCAATAAAAACAGTTTAAATGTAAAACATTCCCCAATGATGATAATTGCTCAGATAGCATGGTAAGGATTTGCCAGACTGGATCAAACTGATGGCCTGTTTTGTTTGGTATCCTGTCAGTGGCTAGTATGAGATGCTTTGAAGGAGATATGGAATAAAATGCCATCGGGTAGTTTCTTCCTAGCTCCCATCAGTTAATGGTTGAAGCCTGATGGTTTATATCTCATATACTTTTTATGCTATCTAATCTAATTGTGGATGTTCTATTACCAATATAACTGTCTAATCCTGTTTTGAATCCTGCAGTTGACCCCAATGATATTCTTTCACATTGTGTTCCATGAGTTAATTATGGGTAGTTTAAAAACATTTCTTTTTATTTGTTTTAAATGTGTTGCCTTTCAATTTCCTGGAACATTTCTGTGTTCTTGTATTGTGAAAAAGGATAAATAGATGTGCCTGAATTGCCTTTTCTATACTCTCATTATTTATATACGTCTAATATGTCTCCTTTAAAGCTCCCTAAACTAAACAGTTCCACACTTTTCAAGTCTTCTCATACAGAAATTTTTGCACAGTCTGCTTCTGGGCCTTTTCTGTTACCGGGCCTTTTCTGTTACCATCTTCCATGAAATAAGGTGATCCAAAATGAATGCCATATTCTACATGATGCCATGCTAGCAATTTGTACAATGTTATTTTTTCAGTATTTCATTCTGGTTAATTATTTATATATTCTAATAATTTGGTTTTTGACCCCCTTTTCACACTGAGCAGAGATTGTACTAGCTTTCAGATTAGTGTTTTCTTATGTGCTTTTTATTTATTTTATTTCTGATACTGTTTATTTAAAACTGAAGTACATATTTAGTAAAGGATAGCCAATGTGATTTTCTTCTCTTTTTTTTTAAACATGCATTAAATTTGTGCTGCAGCTCCGCCTCCTCTGTTAGAGATCAATAATAAAACCATGATATACCGGTTGCACTGTAGCATTTTCTTATAAATCAAACCCAAAGTACCTCTCTATACTCCTAGAAATGGTATGGGTACATTATTTAAAATCAAAGTAGATAAAAACTAAAATGGAACTTTATAAATATTTCCAAAATATACTTAAAAAACTGTCTTGATGTGTAAAGAAAAACTAAACACAAAATTGATTTTTAGAATAAAGCTTGTTCAGCTACATATTTTAAAGATCTGATCCCGCAAGTTACTTTAGAACCATTGGATGCTAATGCTAATGCTTGCAGATCACAGGATCAACCTCACCAGACATTTAACATCTTCTGGAATAAACTTCTGCAAATGAAAAAACAAAAAACAAATCACAACTCCTCAGTCCGTATAGATCAGAGTAAATCATGTTCAGCATCATCAATCATTTGTGATTGACTGATATGCTGAACATGACTTGTCCAGGTCTGCTCTGGCCAATTCATCATGGTCAGCATTGTGTGGCATGGTGCCACCTAACTTATCTTTTCATTATCTTTATTCAAACACAATAACATTCTCTAGTTAAGGCAAGTCCTAGGAGACTTCCTGATAAGATTAAATGAAGCATAATTTTTCTATCTTGGGAAGAAGGTTTCTTGCAAAATACCATTGGTATCACAACCTTTTACACAAATATTGTTTACTTGGCCTGCTAGTAGAAGATTTATGACCAAATAGACACTCTTATCCTCCCAAAGGTGCACATGAGATCTCTACTGTATATTCTTTTCTGTTTTAAGTACCAGATAGTTAGTGTGGGCCATATAATCAGTTGCTTGAAAAATAACAGGAACTGTATTAACAAAAGGACTTGCCAAACCAATTGTATAAGGTAAAATCATTAGAAAACAGGGCCAAAAAGGAAGAAATATGTTTTAATCAACAGGCTATTTTTACCTGTGAATTGAAGTGTGAATTCATTTTACTGGATACGGTACAGAACTTATTAGCCTAATCCCAGTTAAGCAAAACTCTTTAATGGAAGTTTCATTATGTCTTTCCAGGATGTACTATGACTTTCCATTAAGGTTCTGCTGCAGATCAGCTTACCCAAGGTCAACAAGCATGACTTCACTGCACTCTGGGATGCTCATGCACAGATCATATCCTGTGCTGTGGAGCTGGTTGCATTCCCCAAGACTAGCTAGCATATCTTCATTGTGTTTCATACGCAGAGTGAGGGAGAGGAGGCACCAACCTGTGATTCACCCTGCAGACTCAGAGAGTCTTAGAGAAACTTGCAAACAGGATCCTTTTTACAGCACTCATGACATAAGGGATACAGGGAACAGGCTCTGCACAAGAGCTGGTCAATCTTGGGAAGCTGGCTAGCATGTTCTAAAATTCAGGAGACCTGAGTCAGCAGGCAGTAAAATTTGCATTCCAGGTTTAAGGAATCCAGAGCACAGACTTCAAAGCCTTCCTGGCTGGCAACCCAAACCTTTCCAAAACACTGATTCTTTGACTGCTTAGGGTGACCCCCAGGATATTCAGATAATGTGTCTTGCTCTATTTAAGATTCCTGCAGTGCAGTGACAGATTTACATGTGCATTTATAAGGAAATCTCATTTTGTTCCTACAAAAACTTGTCATATGGTCTTTAGAAGGATTTTTTGCAGCTGTATATACATGGAGTTCTTTTCTGCCAATGATATATACCATACACATAATTCTTATCACCATTAACAAGAGTGACACATATAATAATGACAGAATAGGCCCTTAAATAGGCACAAATTTATGATGCTGATGAAAATTGTCATAGATAACCTAGCAACTGGTTCTTGTTCTAAAACAATGACTATAATCTTAAGAAAAAAAAGTCTATCTCAGATGTTCCTCTTTAAGTTTTCTCCCTTCCATTCTTCATTGTAAATATCTTGTGCACTTGCCAGTGTTCTCCTTCAATGAAGAACAAGGCTGAAATATGTCACAAATCATACCTAGCTGCCAGAGAAATTCAAATTGCTGTAAGCAAAAGTGCCAAGGGAGCTCTTACAGCGTTGCTGAAGCCATAATGCAACGTTCAAAACGAGATCATTGCATCATCATCTCCTTCTGAATGTGACTCCCTTTGTGTGTTGGTGTTTTGCTTGTCAGAGGGAGAAGAAGAGAAGGGATCATCAGTTTAGCACAATCCGTTGTTCTTCAATCAGTAAAATTATTAAAAAACAAAACTACCTGCTTTTACACAGAATATTTCAAAGGCTCTTGAGCTTTTCTCTGCCCCTTAATCTCCCAAATATAAAACCTTTTTATTGAAAATATTCCGTTTTGTCAACCCAGAGAAGCTAGTTACTTTAAATACTCTCTAATCCTATAAGGTTGAAGAAATTAAATATAAAATAAGAATATTTATTTTTCAATGTACACATCATATCCATCTTAAATCTCTAGGCGCACAATAGATATTTTAAATACAGTGTATCTAGTTCTTTATCACTTATACCAGTTTTACATCAGTGTAATTCTATGGAAGTCAATGGAGTTACTCCTGATTTACAATAGCATAAGTGAAAGGAGAATCAGGCCTACAAGTTTCAAACCACATCTAAATTAACTCAGTATCAAGTTCTATCAGATCAAGGATGTAAAATTGATTTCTAGAGTTGAGTGCCCTGCTACCAGCCTATATACAAATTTAGGACTATCCCAGCTGATCTCAACTGTCAGAATGTAACACACAGGACACAAGCTGTAAAAGACTTCAAAGACTAAAAGAACACCCGAGTTGTACCTGGACATGAATTAGCCATTGAAGTTTGTGGAGTTTAGATTAATATTCTCTATATAAGAAGTACCTCATGCACTAGCAGCCATAACTAATCATAAACTCCGTATCTGACAGGAAATGATTGCACCGGTGATAAAAATTACTCTTGGGTACTGATGCTATCCGGACAACTGATAGGATCCCATGACTGCAAACCTTTGTGACAAAAGGCAGACGTATGCCTCCATTCAAAAAGAGAGCTATTTACATCGTCTCATCTTGCTGTTGTTCCAAGAAGCCACTTAGAATCACTTCTGTCTTATCCAAAGTATATTTCAAACAACTAGCTTGCGCCTGTGATCCAGTCTTAGGCAGAGATAGGAGAATCAAACAGTGGTACCCAGTAGGTCAAATAAAAGACAGACATGGAGTAGTGTGTGCTCAGCATACTGCTGTGGTCTCACATTTCAAAACATGCTGCCTCCTCTAGTGACCTCACATTCACATTAAATGGGGCTATGACAGAGTAGAGACCTGCAACAATCTGCATTGCCTTTCCTGTGATTCTTATATAACATGCAATATTACCTTCTTAGTCCTCTCAGAGAAAAAAAAAGGAAATGCTCAAGCATTCCCTATCTGAAATAAATTCATAGTCATTATATCAGAGCAGCTAAATGAGCTAAAAATATCAGACTAAAACTTAATAGTTAGATTCTGTAACTCAGATGTTTACACCATCCATTCTGAGATGGTGTAAACAGATTTTGCATGTTCATCTGTTCACACCAGCTGAGGATCAATCCCTTAGTGTTTGTCCATCACCAGGAGAAAACCATCAACCAATGAAACTAGCACGCTCTCCATACCTATTGAGCCTCAAATTAACTGAAAGAAAAGGAGATCTGAGAACTGCAGGGGCAAAAGCCTGCCTCCAATTAAGTCAATGGGAGTTTTGCCATTGACTTCAGTGAGGCCAGGATTTCATAGGCAGCAGGTTTAAAACAAATAAAAGCAAGTTCTTCATGCAGTGCACAGTCAACTTGTGGAACTCCTTACCTGAGGAGATTGTGAAGGCTAGGACTCTAACAGCATTTAAAAGAGAACTGGATAAATTCATGGTGGTTAAGTCCATAAATGGCTATTAGCCAGGACAGGTAAGGAATGGTGTCCCTAGCCTCTGTTTGTCAGAGGATGGAGATGGATGGCAGGAGAGAGATCACTTGATCATTGCCTGTTAAGTTCACTCCCTCTGGGGCACCTGGCATTTGCCACTGTCGGTAGACAGGATACTGGGCTAGATGGACCTTTAGTCTGACCCGGTACGGCCGTTCTTATGTTCACCCTCAGTTTTGCCAGAGTTGCCATGCTCTCAATTTCTAAGTAATCATCACTAAGACATGAAGGCTCATGACAGATCATTGAGAATGTCATCATCAAGAGATGGTTTCTTCAGCATGGTCCTCAGAGTTGCTTGAATTTTGCTCACATCTTGCTCTTCTGAAACAAGATACTGACATTCTCCACCAGTAACAGACTCAGTATGTGTTGCCTTTTACCATGCAAGAACAGCATGTGTTGAAATCTCTATTTGTAGTCTTAATATCTCAGAAACTTTCACAGTCTTTGTGAACAAAATTGCCTGTAGCTTAAGTGGAGGAGACATTGCATTTATCCATTCCCTTCCCTGATTTAGATCTGCCATCATAGAGGCACTCAGTGTCATCCGAACCAGAGCAATTTCAGCTGCACAGCAGACTTAAAATTCACAGTAAGAAATATTTAATTCTATATCCAAGCGAATACAACACAGATTCAGTGTGTCAGAACAGTGAGAGTTATTGGATGAAAAGGTAGCTGTAGCCATAAGATTTTTTATTTTGACAAGGCCTTCCCACTGGAATAAATTGCCTAGGGAGGTTGTGGAATCTCTATTATTGGAGATTTTTTAAGAGCAGGTTAGACAAACACCTGTCAGGGATGGTTTAGATCAGGGTTGGTTCATGGCTTGGTTCATGGCTTGTTCAGGGTAAGCTCCTGGCGGGCCGCGAGATGCTTTGTTTACTTGAGCATCTGCAGGTACGGCCGCTCACAGCTCCCAGTGGTTGAGGTTTGCCATTCCCGGCCACTGGGAGCTGCAGGCAGCTGTACCTGCGGACACTCAGGTAAACAAAGCGTCTTACGGCTCACCAGGGGCTTACCCTGAACAAGCCACAAACCAAGTTTGGGAACCCCTGGTTTAGATAACACTTAGGCCTGCCATGAGTGCAGGGGACAGGACTAGATGACCTCTCGAGGTCCCTTCCAGGCCTACAATTCTGTAATTCACTCATAGAGGCTGTACATAATTATTCCGTATAATTATACCTAATTTTGTAGAAGACCGATGCAATTGAAACTTGACTGGAGAGGGAGAAAATAAGATAGTCCTACTTGGACGGTGTTTCAATGTTTTAATATCTATAGTTGATGTATAGTGATTGACATTCTTGAATACATAGAGAGACAGATTAGATTGTTTGACTGAATTCAGAATCCAATTTCCATCAACCTAGTCTCCTTCATTCCTGTTTCATTGGTTTCACTTCAAGTAAGTACTATAGCAATGTAGCCTGTGATTATGATGCAAGAATTAAAGGACATTTAGGTCCACCATACATTAACTGAAGGCAGAAAATTATTAAAATACCTTAAAAGACCATCAGTAGCACTCATCAGCTGAAAAGCATTCTTCATCAGAAAGAACTGAAAAGAGATCTTTCAGTTTCAGAGGTGGGCCATTTAAATTTGTCCTTTATCTGAATAGAAAAAAAGGTGAGCCTCAACTTATGCAGAGGTTTCGGCTGTTCACCTTCTATATATTCTAAATGTTCACACCTTACCAGATTGCATCTAACTGCCTTGCCTTTGAGCTTTGTGCAGGAAATGCATCGTATACCTTTTTAATTGGAAAAATGCTAAAACAGGGTAGAAATAGCCGATAGAGGTTTCTGGGTTTTTTCAATATCAAGTAGATCAGTTACTTGGTGCTTTGTTCAATGTTTTTTGAGAAATATAATCCAACTTTCATCAATTTATTTGTCAAAATAAACAATATTAGCTTAATGAATTGCTGCAAACATTTCTTTACACATACGTTTTAAAATATGCTCTTCAGAGCTGTTGTCTAAATATGACTGATGTGTATTTCACTTATTATTCAAAGATCCCCAAACCCTCTCTGAATGATATATGCCTATATATGGGTCAGTTTAGCCAGTTCTTGGGCAAAAGGCAATAAATACTTAAAAGCATGCTGTAGCAGGATAGGACAGAAGATTAACAGTACTATATTCTACTGAAACTGCATCAGGAATTTAGGTAGTCAGAATGCAATTATGCATTTGGAATATGGCCAGGACATATGGGTTAACACATGTACCCCTGTGAAAACTGCCATGGGATATTTAATGACTGCAAGTTGTCAGAATTCCATTTTACATTTCATCTGAAAGACAGTACCAGGAGAAGCGCAACGACCCCTAGCACCATGCTGGAACACTTATTCCGTATGGACTCGGAGGGGATGAGTATTACCTAAAGAATCACCACCACACCTTCCTACAGCAACTGGATTTTTTTTTAAAGTATTTTATCAAAGCACTGACCAAGTCCAACACTGCTGAGCTAATGCAGTATGACAAGATCACAACCCAAAGTTGACTGGAAGTAGAATTACAAGTGCCAGAAGTATTTCAATGTAAGATACTTAACAGTGTAAGATATTGTAACCGTTGGGGTTGTTACCCTTGCCATCTTTTAAGGGGCTTATCTGAATGTAAGGGTCTAACTAATTAAAAATGCCATAAAATAAAGTGGCAATAACTTTTAGCAAGATAAAGCATTGAGATTGTGCTTTACATTAACATATACTGGTATGGGAAATAGAATTAGAAGTTAAGAAAATGCATCTTAACAGTAGTTTATTCTGGGATCATGAGGAACTTTGTAAGGTTTATACACTTTAGATCTATTATCTATTTTTCTGTCAATCTGTACCCTACTTCAGTGGTACACATCACTGTAGTATCTGAGTGTGACAATAGGGCATAAAGACCTGGTCTGAGAGTTTTATTACTGAAATTATGTAAACTATTTCACAATATTAACTATATTGAGATTGTCAGAAATGCCCATTATAATAGGAGATTAAATATGCTTCTCCTGTCAACTGTTAAGGCTTCTTTCTGAGTTTTCCTATGTATCTCAGCCTCTAAGGACTCATCTTTTATTGATAGACCTACTCTAGTCAGGGCCACTAGCTCTTGGATTTTGCCATCCTAAGTGAAGTCCTCAATGGGAGAAGTTCTCTAAAGTTTGGAGAGCTAGCACACCCCATGTTAGTAATAAGGCCTGCTATTGGTCTGCTGGTCAGGAACCATGTGTTCTTGACAGGGTCATTGACAGCTTGCATAGCTTCTTGAGTAGATATATCTTGTTCTTCCACTGTAAAGTTTTCTACAATTTTTGTCTAGTGGAACATCAGTGCCAGTCACCTTTTCATTTGTGACTTTTTGATCTCTTGGTAAAGTGAGGTTTGGTAACTGTTTTCCGTAATTGCCTCAAGTTGATGTTGCTAGTATATATGTTTAAAATAAATGCATAATGAGATTGTCTGCCCTAGAAATTTTGTTTTTATTTTTAATATCCATGACAAGAAACTCACAGTAAAGATTAAAGTAGATAATGATGTAGCTGAACACTGTTTGGTGCAGAAGCCATGAAACTACAGAGTGAACAGTTTGTTTGTTTTTTTTAAAGAAAAGGGCTCAGATTAATATGGAGTCTTTCCTGCCCTGTGCATTTATTTCAATTAAGTACGAAAGAAACTATCATCCCCATTTTCTTTGAAAAATGTATAAAAGAATAATTGCAACCCTCTTAAAGTGATTCTTGTGTTGTTTCTAATCACATCCACATAATTGTTGTTGGAACACAATTTTACTACCATCTCGAGGCTTTAAAAGACAAATCTGAATGCTTAATCCTTCAAAATTCTAAAACCAGAGGTGGTCATGTAGGATAATGACTATGCAGTTCTCATAATACATACATACTGAGAGCTTGTTATGCAAAATTGGTAACTATGTTGCCATCTCTTACTGGCAAATACTTTTGGAAGGGACAAAATTTGAGTGGTCCAGGTGTGAATGATGGTTATAGTATATCTGCACCTAATAATCTAAGTTTATCTATAACTGAAAATGCAAGGAGGTATCTTACTTGAAATTAAGATCACATCCCTCAGTCTAAATATAAATAAAGAAAGAATTTAACATTTTAAAAACACACGTAACTGTAAAATATAATCTAAAGCTTTGACACACTTGTGCCAATGAAAAAAAGTTACAGTTTTGGTATGCTTCATTAACTGTTTGCATACAAGACAAAAGTGCTTTCTTATGAAGTGTAAAACCAACTTGGGACCAATTTTCCACAACATAAATTCAGCATTCTTTCCATCTCTTGATATCTTTAGATTCAAACAGTCAGGCAGGTTTTATGTCTATCTTTTATCAATAATTATTTTTAAACCCACTATTTTAGATTCTTCAAACAAATAAAACAAACTCACAGTTTATTTCATGCTGTGATAATTGGTATTAAAGATCTATCACTTTTTAGAGTATTGTGATAAGTAACAAACAGCACTCCAAAATGTTTTACACTTGTACATAAGTACTCAATTCATTGAAATACTATATAATCATAGCCATGATGTCTCATGACTAGGGAGATTCTGTTGATATGAGTAACCTTTTAAAAATTGAATTTAAAACTTATCTTTTTGATTTATCCTTACTAGAATTCTACTATAGTTGCACAGGTTGCTTATGTATTTTAGCTTACTATAACATGCCTTTAGATATATTGTGCAAAGGCCAATAAATATATATAGGTGATCAATCAATACAACGTAATCAATGTTCATAATCTGTCTTTGGTAAACTGTGTTATGACTCAGTTCAGTCAAAGCTTTCTGGACTGTGTATATACCTTTATTATCAAGTGGTGTACTATGTGCTTGATTATAGCATACTTTGTTTTCGACAGTTACTCTACCAAAATGGTTTGAGTTATTCTCTAGCCTCCTTCTTAGCGTGATAAGAAAGTAGATTACATATGTTTAATGTATTAGGATATATGAAGGGATAACAGATACAGGAATTATATTGGATTGCAAGGCTTGCCAGTTATTCTGAATCACCCTGAACATTTGTATGGACATTTTGTAGAGTAAATTGATAAAAGGAAGGGATATACTGAAGTTTCTTACCCAGTCCCATTGCCCATGGATTACTGTTTCATTTCCAGATTGACTGTAATGAATTTGTACCTGGATTTAAATAATTTGCAGTAGCCTAATAAACCTTATATTACGCTGATGATAATTTATAGGAAAAGTCATTGGTGGCTCCCTCACTCAAGTCTTTCCACAGATATACAAAGCCTAAAATGTAGCATAATATTCTTCCACTGTGCCCACGTGGACAGGTTGCAGAGAGAACACTCTCTAGCTGTTAAATCCCTCATAATGAAAGCCAAACTCCCTCCTAACTGCCTCAGCCATCAGTTCATTACCTTGATTGGTGATAAGTGTTAATCACCTGTGCTTCTGCCAGCTCCTAATACTGGTGTCCTTTCATTGGCCAAGATGCAATTCTTAGTTATTGGCAGTCTTCCTCTCATTATTGATGGGACAAGACGGCTTTCAGTTGCCTTAACATATAAATGAAAGTGTTACCCAGTCTCTCTAGGAGGAGAAGCATGTGATGAGAGCTGACATGTGACATGATCAGATGCTTTTCTGGGCTAGAGCTAGTAAGAGATGGTTGTGGTGCTTTCCCACCACCTCTTTGCAACCGCAGGTGCACAACAGTGTTCTCCCACCTATATATTTTTAATATGAGCTAT
Source organism: Gopherus flavomarginatus (assembly GCF_025201925.1). NCBI lineage: Eukaryota > Metazoa > Chordata > Testudines > Testudinidae > Gopherus > Gopherus flavomarginatus. The sequence goes on from NC_066617.1 coordinate 294,230,997, forward strand.
TTTGCAGTTTTGCCATTTCTTGTCTAATGAATCTGCCAGTGTCCTTGCTAGTGGGAAAGGCACACATCCCACCTGAAAACAGCAGAGGTTTGCTGCCCTACAGTGACGTTGAAAATCAGCTCCAAATTACTAATAGATCACAAATCTGCAGTGAGATTATGGGCTCAGGCCTTTCCCCCAACTGCCCCCCCTCCAGCCTCTCCTCACCCTAAGGTCCTAGAACACTCTGTATGTTTATTATCAATGTCATCTGTGTGTAAGGGGACTGGTGGTATTATTTTCCCCTAATTCCAAATTAGGCCTGGTAGCCTCATTCTCTAGTCTCAAGAGAGGATGGCTTACCCAGCCCCCTCATTGCAGGGTAATTTTGAGGAGGCTAGAGGATAAGAACCATTGATACCTATTTTCCCAAATCCAAAGTGTCTTTGTGGGGACAAGAAGATCTTGCCCTACTTCCATAATAGGACAATAGCATGGGTAAATATATGGGGCTTGGTTTGCATTCCTTTGCTGACAGCTCCATTGCACATCTATATTGAGCCTGGTCCTAAAATCCATCTCCCCGTCTGTCGATCATCTGAGGACAAACTCATCTCTCTCCCCCACTACCAGAATTTCTAGACATCCTGCTTCCCATAACATCATGCCCTGTAATCTAATTGTAACATATGGAATAGGGAAGAGAACATGCAGATCCCTGAACAGCAATGCAACTTCTGACAATTTGGACCTATATATGCAGAAAAAAGACTTAAGCATATTTTATGTTTAGGAAAAACTTTCTGAGTTTTAAACACAGATGGAAGGGACATATTTGGAAGTATCTCACAGGCATAGCATACAACAAAAAGCAGAAGATCTTGGCATGATGATATTCTTCAATTTCATCTATAACGCAGGAACAGCAGGATGGGTACTTTGTCACTAAATTAAATATTGGCAAAGACCTTCTATACAGTAGATGAATCATAATCCTTTTAGGAAAATAGAAGCAGTTTGGCTGCATTGTTTACTCCATAGTATTTTCATTTTTAAGGCCTGTTTTTTCTAAAACTTGCTTATTCACACTGACTTCGCACTGTTTGTGTGACCATTGATGGGAATTAGAAAAAAAGTATTTTTCAAGGCCTGCACAATAAATTACCAACAGATCTCTTTCTTCTGATCTTTTTAAACACATTTAAAATATGTTCCAATGTATAAACAGATGGACAGTGTACAAGCTTAGAACTTGATAAGCTGATGGGTAAACAGAAAGAAGAAAAGCTAAGCTAAATACCGGAATTGGAAGCAAGTTTAGTATCATTAGCTAATATTATATATCCCACCCTGCAAATGGTACCAAGGTAGATTCACATATTTATTATGTATTGAAAAATCAGTGTGGAACACAGCGATTCTGGGATCAGCAGAGTATGTGATTGGATCTTATTGACAATGCTTCTCTGTTTGACTTTTGTTTTAAAAAGATTTGCATGTTTAAGCTATCATGATCAGATATTGTTTTCAAATGCTGTCTTCAGTCCTTTGCTATGTGTGCATTAAGCATAGGGACTGTTAGCACGTCTGAAGTAACATCTGCTCTGTCTTTTTGTTGTTGGGTTCATGGTATAATTAGCTCTATATTTCACCAAATACAATTTTGCTCCCATGGCGGATGAAGCAGCATGAAGAAAACATAAATAATTGCAGATTAGAGAAACAGAAGGCAAAGTGGGTGTAGGTGGCTTTGATGAAAAAAGGGGTTAAGGAGAATAGAAGGTCAGCTCATTATAGGAAGTGATGCTTAAATTACACATGAATATACTACACTTTCTCGTATACAGAAAAATATAGAGATGTTTTTACTCTTACTAGTTTTATCAAAGGGGAAGATATACTTAAAATTGATTCTTTCCCCTAGGTTATGTATATTTACCATGCATTGTTTGATGCAAAAAATAGATATCTAGAATAAATGTTCAAAAGATAGGACTTTTGATGATCTTAACATTCTGAGTATAGAGCACACTTTTATTGACAAGTGTTGTTAAGATGCTGTAAATATCAGAGAGGATTAATGTCACCCTCATAGTTTCTAGATGAGCATCATGATATCCAGGAAGATTCCTGTTACCTAATAGTCTGCTCTCGCCAATGTGTTCCCAAAAAGTTATTCATTTTCATAGCTGCATGTGCAACAATATTTTCCTACACAGGGAGGAAAATTAGCACTAAGTAGATAGTAGAATGAAAAGATTTCACCAAGTGTTCTTGTCATGTTTAAGCCAAAACAAAGACAGCATTCCAGACTTCTGCTTATGTTATCGTACACAGGTATAAATTCTGCTTTTAAAGATTTTTGTTTACCTTCCACAATCTTCAAAATTCATATAGTAGTACTGATGTAACTGTGATGTGAATTACTAATATTGATATAGTGATGTGATATAATGTACTTTTAATTATTGTTTGCTGTTCTATCTAAATAGGTACAATTTATGAGAAAAGAGAGAGAAGAGAATACATGATGGTATGGGTTGGTATAAAGGCTTTATCAGCATTACTTATGAGTGATAATTCTGTGGGTCGGTGATCCAGGCTTCCCACATTCATGCCAAAACTCCTTTGATTTTACAGTATCATATACTGTATTCTTCTTGCTCTGTCTCACATTTATAAAATACACGCAAAATAATGCAATATTAAAGTTGAAATATCAAGTAATCTAAAGTCAGGAAATTCTAAACCTTAAGGTTTCACCCGTGACAAAAGGTCAAACCAACATTGCAAGAACATTCACTTTGGAATTTAATGAATATATGAATGCTTGCTTCCTCAACATTAATGTAGTATTAGTGCTAGTAGTGTGCATCTATTTTCCCTGGATTTTCTAAAGAAAATAGGAAAAGAGCCCACTGACCTTGTAAATTCCTTGAAACACAGCTGTTTAGCTTTCGCAGTTTACAAATTGTACAGGCTTTACCTGCAGAAAAGCTTGTAAGGTCCTTGTACAGAGTTAATGGGCTTCTGGTGCCACAAAGGTGCTACAAGTCTGGTGATAAACAGTTTGCTGCACTTACAAGCCCCATCACTCTTTTTTTTCCTGAACCCTCTTCAGCTCAATATCTCTTCTTTCTTTAGCAGATGAGTTTGGAAGTTCCTATAATCAATTATCTGCACAGTTAATTACCTGCATATATATGTCCTTCACATTTATTTTTAGGTGTACACCCCACAGAGTAATGAAATTTTCTGTGGCACATTGAATAGCCTTGCCATTTTATGCCAAAATTAAAAAAAAAACAACTTCAAAAGGCCTATTTATGAACCAAGTAAAATATTTCAAAATTAATCCATTGCTGAGTCCTCTCTTCCCCCTCTCCTAACTAGAAAAATAAGAATAACCCCCCAAGTTTTAATACCGGAGAACTTTTTATTTTTTCACCGATGCCTAAACAGCTGAAGGGATTTTGTTGTAACTTTCACAAAATGAAAAATATTCTGCTGTAAGCGGAAACCAAATATAGGAAACGTCAGCCTAAAAGCTAAATGTTTCAGAAAGTGATGTTCATGTGAAAAACAGAAAGTTAAAACAGAAATTATTTTGCTATTTTAGCTATAGTTGTCTCAAGTGCCAGTATGTTTGTGTAAGCAGTTTTGTTAGTATTAACTATTTCTGATATCCTAACAATATTGTTCATTATAATCTTCACTGTATACTATAGAACCAATCAGCAGGCTGGCTCTAGTGGTACAGAAAATGTAATTTTCCTCTTCTTTTGCTTTCAGATGACAAACGATAAATCATGTGTTGAAGAGATAATAAAGCACCAACTGGGTGCTGGTTTAATTCATATCAGGGGAGATCTTCAGTACTTTTCTAAAACAATGTAATTAGAGAAGGAGTTCTTTTATGGGGAAAAACTAGAGAGATTATTTTTGTATGTCTCTGCTGTTCTTACAGGTGTTAATCAAAGTAGGGTAAAAGAGGTTAAAGGCTGAAAAAATTATATTCTAGTTCCATTTTACATCTGAGACATACAAGTCATAAATCAACTACAGCAATTACAAAACACATAAAGAAAAATCCCGAAAGCAACAAGAATTTAGACATAAATAACTTCATTGTATTGGTGAAGGCTACAGTTGTTTAGAGGGAAAGAAAAATATAAAGAACCATAACAAATGAAGGAAAATAATGTCTGGAAGGGATGAGGAAATGTTTCTTTAGTAAAGGAGATGTACAGAAAAAAAAATTGCATCTACTCCTGGGTTCCCAGATTGATTTTGCATTTTACTACAAAACTCCAGAGCTAAGGCACCCGTAATAGATCACTTACTTATTCCTGACAGTCGTCAAAGTTACACTGAGACACTGATGTGGATGTCTGCTGTTCTTGAGGATCATGGATATGTGTATTCCGCTTGGGTGATGCTGAGTAATAGGGGTGTAATCACTAGTTCTCCCTTCTTAGGCAATATGGGCTGCAGGAAGCCGCGACCAGCACATCCCTTGGCCCACACTGCTTCCTGCAGCCCCCATTGGCCTGGGACGGCAAATCATGGCCAGTGGGAACCACGAGTGGCTGAACCTGCCAATGCGGCAGGTAAACAAATAGGCCCGGCCCTTCGAGCCATGTGCCAAAGGTTGCCGATCCCTGTATTAAGTGATCATTTGTGGTGCTAAGAAATTGCTTCCCTAAATCTTGTCCGAGTATGATTTATAACTAACTAATTTATATGGGAGTTGTTGAGGTTACTTATTATTACTGATTTTAGAGACAGGTTAGGTGCCTCCGGTCGCCTTTAATACTGTGCCCTCATATTTTTTCCTCAGCTAGTGTTATTTGTATTCTTATGACTTGGGATTGTGTCCATTCAAATTCTTCTTTATGTTCCTAGTCACTCAGAAATTTTGCGTCATTATATTCCATGGACTCTTTCAGGTATAAGATTACTATACTACCAGTTCTGCCCTTTCTGCATAGTTTATAAACAAGGATTACATGACTCCATTTCATCATGTTTCTGAACTACCTGTTGTGTCAAAGCTATATTTCACTGCCAGGAAATCTATATGACTATATTAGTAATTTAGGCTTTTCACATTAGCATCTAGCTGTTTATAGTTTTATCTTTGACCATCTACTTACTTTTATTATCTATTTTGTCTGGTTGTATGTTATTTTTCTGGAATATATCTCTATGATCTCAGCCTGTTCCTCCTCCTGTTCAGCTCTGATTTCCATCCAGTCCGTGCCAAGAAATAGTTACCTTTGGTTTACTGACTTCCTTAGTAGATACCTGACCTGACTACTTTTCAGCACCTGTCAGTTTTCTCCCAGCACTTAGTTTAAATAATTCCCTCAACACTTTCTCATTGGCTGTTCCTGCCATCTGGTTTTGTTTTAATTAAAGTGGATCCCATTCCTTAAGTATAGGCACAGTCTTCCTCAAAAGATTCTTTAATGGTTAATAAATTTCAGTCACTTTTCTTTATGAGCTCAGCTCATCTACAAATTGAGAAACTATAGGTAAGTCACTGACCAGTTCTAATGGTCAATACATATCTATCTCTAATTCATTACATCCGTATTCCCATCTCTTGAAGAAATCTCTTTAGTCAACTAAAGACTAATCAGCCTCCTCTACTTCTGGTGGAAGGTGGGTGCCACGTAGAGATGTTTTTTTTCTTCCATACATTCCACCTTGGCTCCTTTTTTATCAAGGCTTCTTTAACTGGAGGATTAGGGCAGTGAGCTGTGGATTAATTTGCAATGTCTTTTTAATGCTGCTCTATAAAATCTATGTCTCTTTGCTCCTCCAGTTCAGTATCTTTGACCTCTAGATGAAGTACTTAAAATCTGATGACCATGAGTTGTTTGCAACAGGTGCCTATATAAACCACTTGGCTGCAAGAAATATATTCTGCAATCTATGTAATAAGATGAATAACCCCAGCTGAATAATTCTACCTTGATTGGTCATATTGGGAATTTTAGCTTGCGACTAGGTCCTAAATTGACCTTGGTTTTGTCTTTGAGTTGTTGGCTGAGGTTTTTATTTATTTATGTATTTAATTGTGTTTGTTTTAGCTCACTAACAGCTAATTGGGCAGCCAACTTTCCTCTTTGTCAAACTCCCAGTGCTCATTTTGTCACTGCTTACTCTTGCTCTCTCTCTCTGTTGGCTCTCTCAGTTTGTGGATGGAGAGGAGTATATCCCCTCTAGCATGAAATAAAGCCTCAGCCATTTCAAGATGGCTGTTGGAGACAAAATATAGAAGGATTTGGCAGATGGCTTCTAATTACTTGAGATATGCCAAAGTGCTGAAAGGATTTTTTGTGTCTCCAAACCTCAGGGTAACTGTACCTGACAACTTGTGAGTGGCATGTTTATTAAAATACCCATGTCAACATTTATTTAATCTACAATCCCTGCTTCCATGGGCTTTATCTTAGATAATTGTCTGCAATATGAATGATGCTTCCTGGTGTATTGTCTTGATGCAATGATGAAAATAGTGCACTCTAGTGGTTCTTGAAAAAAGACACTAAACTCTTTTAGTGGAATGTGGAAATTAAAGTAAAAAAATATATTCAAAGTTGTTTTATCAAAAAAAGGGTGGAGGGAATCTCCTTAAACATGCCCTTTTTGCATTTTCCTGTTGTGATATATCATCTGAACTAGACACCTCTTCTGGTTATGTTGGCAGAATGTGGAATTTTGTCTTTTTAATTGCCTTTAACATAAAGTCTATTAGTATGTTATTGTTCAGAAGCAGAATTGAAAAAGACAAATGCAGATTTGTTAGTTGCATGAAGTTTTGGAGAAAGGAATAAATCATGATCACCTTATTCACACGGTTAGTCCCATCAAGGTTACAATCTGCCCTAAGCAGAGTGCAGCATGGAATTGCATCTGCCCCAGGAGCAGCCTGGGAAGAAGATTGTGACCCGAAGCTATGCTGGCCGATGCTTTGAGGGAGTGGGTGGGGCTGGGGTCTACTCAGTTGCTGCTGCCTCTCATTGACCTCTGAATGAGAAGGGAGACATAGTGGCTCTGTGGAGCCTGCTGTCCCTTGCGTGCCTTAATCTGTGGTGTGGTTAGCCCATTCAAAAGAGTATATTCTCTTACTCCCATGAGAAGGTTCATAGGGCTAGTTGTGATCTAGCCACATGTGAGTAAGGAGACCAGAATTTGGCACAAAGAGAGGAATACAAAGTTGCATACAGAATGTCTGTCTCTCATGTATGTCATAGTGATTTGCATACATATGAATCTGTTTGCATGATATTTTATTTATTGATTCTAGTGAAATTACAGTTCTGTTTGATAATAGGCAAAAAGTAGTTTTCTGCACACTACCAAGGAAAAAAGTAAATGCAGCCATCTCTTAGTCTTAAAGCTCCATCCAGGATATTCTGATCTTCCTCAAATAATGAATTCTTCCTTTCTTTCTTCCTTTTGGTGATATTGTCTTTAATAATAGCCATGGTTGTACATCTTTCTTTCCCCAAGTTGACTCCAAATATGTTGTTAAGCAATAGGAAGCCAGCACCTCCCAGAGCCACTGACTTAAACCATCCCAAACTCCTACTAGTGAAGTTGCGTGCTTTTTGGAATGTTTTACCCATTCCATTCAGAGCTGACACTGACTTGCAATTTCAAGTACATATTCCAGCTATCTTGGGATATGAATTCTGTGGCAGAGAAACCTAGCTGGCTCACCTTAAACTATCTCTCTATGCTGCCCAAAAAGCATGTTAATGGTATATATGCAGTGTGCAGGCTTTCCCATTTTACTAGAAGTCCCACTTCAGCCCTTCAACTTTCCAGATGAGAGAACATGTGCCTTAAATCCAGGATTCACAATAGTGTGTTGGTCAATCAGTCAGGTAGAGATTTCTCTGAGAGTGATAAACTTTTGTTTTGTCTCCTATAAGACAAAACTTTTGTCTCTTAAAAGATATTTGACATAGTTAATGTTATCAGTGACATTGTAAAAGCCTTTATTGTATTCCATGTAAATCAAACAGAATGAAACCCCAATACTAAACAGTATTGGAATTCATTTTTCTTCCTATTATTATTTTAAACTGAAAAAAAAACTTTTTTTCATAAAATGCATTATGCCCAATTTTGCATTTAAAAAGAATATAGATTTCCATGTTATGACGGAACATTTCAACTTTTAGTTAGAGACAAATGTTACAAATGACATTTGATGCAATTGAAAGTTGTAGTTAATTTTCCTTTGTGGAACAATATAAAATTATTATTGCTTAAACATGTTAGAGGAAACTTAGTGTTGTACATTAGGCAAGCAAAACCATACAAAGAGGTTTATAGACTGAGAGACTTGTTTTCCTTTTGTGGTCTGCCTTTTCAAGCCTGTTAAGTGTTGCAATATGGTGGTCTTATTTGACAACCGTAACAGAAACAAACCATTCCTCACTCATGCTTTCAGAGGCATCAGATCATTTTATCTTATGCACAATTTTAAAAATTAATATACAGCATTTTATGTTGTTCAGAAAATCTCTCTTTATATATGAAAGAATTATGGTGTCCCCACTGTATCTCTATGATATTAGTCTGTGTACTCAGAATGCTGGGACTGAATAGTATAAGAATGCTCTGATTATATGTACATTGAGAATAATACATTTTCTTCAAAGTTAAAATCCTAAGAAAATGCATGAAATAATGTGAATACAATTAATTTAACTTCTGATGTACAGAATTGAGGAATGTTATTAATATATTGCTATAATCACAGAAGGTCTATTGCAAATATGATAAAAGTTTATAATTGCTCTTTCACAAGTTTACAGTTACTGTATTACAAGCTTGTGCTTTGGATTTAGTAATTTATTCACAAAACCTTATGGTTGTGTGAAATCCTGGTAATGAGCACACAGCTGGCCTAACTGGGTTTTTTCACTCAGTAATATAAGTAACCCCAAAATTTCATAGCTAGTGTGAACTGCGGTGAGATTTACTTTCCTTGGGAGGTCCTATGAACAAGGAACTCCGTATCACCTAAGCCCCACTTAAGACTTTGTTTAAGGGTTTGAGAAGCATAGTGGGGGCCTTGGGCCCAGCACATAGCTCCCCACTACAGGATAAAGTTGAGAAAGTAACAGTAGACTGTTGCACTCTTTTACATGGGTTCTTGTTTGGTATATAGATGCAGTACATGGACTTGCTTGTCAATCCTACACCATCCCCTTAGCTTACTCACAATCCTCATCCTTGTGTTCCTGCAGACCAAGCTTGACCCAGGTGTGCAAAGAGTACTCAATGTGTACCCTCTGTGTGGCCAGCTCCCATAGTGGTTCAGCTATGTTCTGGACCTTTTATACTTTTATGAAGTGGAGGCAGGGAACGGAAGGCAGGTTTCTCCCTACTGCTAAATAGGCAGCCAGCAGAGAAATTTTAAATAATATTTCCTAAATACAATGTCTCATTAGCTTAGTTCTGTAATAGAACTTGGTCTGGGAGAGGGAGGAGCCTCTTGAGCTGACAGCCACCACCTCCCAAACAATTATGGGAACCCCATCACTTCTAGTGATGAGACACAGGAACCACCCCTAACCACTCAGGGCACAGTTGTTCCCTGTGTTGGGCACTCCTGTGCTGGCTACCCATAGTGCAAGTTTCACTGGGGGTGCAGAGCAGCCTCTGCAGATCACTACTTTTCTTCCTACTTGAGTAAGAGGCAGCACATAGTTGCATTGGGGAGGGGAGTAGGTAGAGACTTGATTACAGGTGCAGCACACTAGCCAGAACATTCAAACTGGTGTAGTGGACAAGGTAATCTGTGCCAGGTATAGGGCTGGTGCAGATTAATTCCTCCTGAAGTTAAAAGGCAAACTGGGGATCATATTGTAACTCTCTGCATCCCCAGGTGTGCTCCTGGATAATGCAGTTATGTGTTGCCTCTTACTCTAGGCTTATGGTAAAACCACAATCTAAACCTCAGTTACCAAAGTCCTCAGATATTTTGGTGAGGACCACAATGTGAATACGAAGATACGTAAATCAGGCTTTGGATGGACAAGACTCTCAGCCATTGTTTACAGTCAGGTTACAGTGGAGCGGGATTTTGTGACCTGTTACACCCTCATCTGAGCAGAGATAGACTGGTCGAGTATAGGATGATATTGGATGCAACCGGAGCAGCCAGCTTATTTACATGAAGTGTACAATCCATCCTTCAAGCAGATCTGCAATTCCCTCTGTGGAGCTGGGAGCTAATACACAGCAGAGTGCGCTTTTTCCTGGCTTGATCACATTATTCTTCAACTGGCATATTGGCATATTTGATTGCATATGCCCTAAAAGATGATGTATATTTTAGTTGGGGTAGAAACCCCAGTGTTTGTTTTAATATTAATTTACACCTTTAGGATACATCTACACTTTAAAAAAAAAAAAACAAACCCACAACGATGTGTCTCAGAGCCTGGATCAACTGACTCAGGCATGGGGGGTATGGGGGGGGGCTTGTGCTCTCGGGCTAAAAACAGCAGTGTAGACATTCCCACTTGGGTTGGACCCTGAGCTCTAGCCTCTGAGAGTCATCTGCTACACTGCTATTTTTAGCCCTTTAGCATGAGCCTGAGTCAGTTAACCCGGGCTCTGAAACTTTTAGTTGTAAATGTGTACATGTAATGCTCCTAGAAAAAAATACAAAGTGTATATGGCTAGGAAAACCTTTTCTTTTGAATTGTTAAGCCAGTTTTATATTGTTTAAATTCACCATCACAATATATTTTTCCCATTTCCTTTTTTTATTTCCAAGTTTGTGGTGGTATTTGGAGATAGCCTGTATATCTTTATATTACAACATAAAGTCAGGACTGTCTGTTAGTCTTGGGGTTTTTTGCATGTAAGCCTCTTAGGCAGAGACTATGCCTTCTCTTGTGTTTGTACAATGTCTATGGGAATTATCAGAAACGAATAGTAATATATTATCAGATGATTTGTAGATCATGAGAGTGGACATACATTTTATTGTTTTTAAAATTGGTTAGAGGATAGAAGTAAGTGTCTGAATTATATTTAAGCAGTTTCCCCAAATATAGTTCCCCCATCCTGCAATTTACTTGTATGCATATGCCAATGGGATAGTGTCTGATCATGCAGAGTAACTGGCAGGATCAGGGCTAGAGAGAGAAGGATGGAGAGTGATTCAACTTCATTTCATACTTGAACAGTAAATAGGTAAATGACTTCACCTCATTTCAGAAATATTTTGTTTGCTGTACTATAGTCAGTTGGAGTGACAAATATCTTCATACTTTATCTTAGTAATAATAATAATTAATAATAATTAATAAATAAAACATGCAGCATATGATTAAATGTAAAAAAGTATTATGTAATCCAAGTAATTAAATTTTCCTGTCCATTCACTGATTAGTTATGCTTACAACTAAAAAGTAGGTTTAAAATTTTCAAAATATATGCTTTGCATGCACTAAATCTATGACTTATAAAAACATTATCAATATTTTCTAATTAATATTGTCTCTTTTCCTTAAGCTGTTATAAGGATACTTAATGCACAGCCTAAAATTAGAGTTGACAATTGCAAATACAAACCAACCAACATAGTAATAAAATCAATACTTACATTTCCCTTGGGGCCACTATTTACTGTTTGCAGTGCCATTCCCTTAATGGAATGGCAGCTCTGTTTGCGGAAACCTTGTAACTACCATTTTTATGTTTTAACTAAAAGCAGCTTTCCTGAAGTAGCATGATAAAAAAAATTCTTCAGTTACTATCAAAAAATTCCTGAAAACATTTTGTAGCTAATTTTAACATGGGCTAGAAAGAAACATCTTTTTAGAATAAACACAAATGAATTTCTGCGGATGAAATATTTGTGTTGGTAACGTCAATACGTTCTTTCCAGTTTCATTATGACAGACATTTACCTTCATATTTAAACATCTTAGCAATAAACTTTTAGTTTCATCTGTTTATTTCAGATATTCTCTAATTGCTTAAGTTTATTTCATCCTGAAGATGAGGTCTGCAATGTACCATAAAGAAATCTTGCAGTTTATTTGATCTAGCAAACGGAAATCATAGATGAAACTATAATCTTCAAGATGTGTCATCACAGCTCTTGTGCACATGTGGTTCAAGTCTTTTGACTCAATGCTTCTCCCATTGAATTTTTTCCATTAACAATGGGGATTTGCATTCAGATGTAAATGGACAATGACTATCATTTCATTTTGTTTTGTTACAGAAAGTCTAATCTATTGAACGTTGTTTTGTGTACACAGTGCTCTGTGTATTCACACAGTGTGTGTAATATCTACATCAGGGGTTGGCAACCTTTCAGAAGTGGTGTGCCGAGTCTTCATTTATTCACTCTAATTTAAGGCTTTGCGTGCCAGTTATACATTTTGACGTTTTTAGAAGGTCCCTTTCTTTCCATTATATATGTCTATAATATATAACTAAATTATTGTTGTATGTAAAGTAAATAAGGTTTTTTAAATGTTTAAGAAGCTTCATTTAAAATTAAATTAAAGTGCAGAGCCCCCCAGACTGGTGGCCAGGACCCAGGCAAAGTGAGTGCCACTGAAAATCAGTTTGTGTGCCGCCTTCGGCATACGTGCCATAGGTTGCCTACCCCGATCTACATAGTGATATCTTTCAGAAATGCAATATAAAGCTGTACTTGCACTGTAATTGCACAATATATTTCTGTACTCATGTCGAGTAGAACTTTTCTTCCAAAATATCCCATTGTAGTCAATAGACTTTAGAGGCAGAAACCACTGTACATATATAAATGTTACTATACACACACCGTATGAATACTAGAGAGTCATCCTGTGGGAAAGATGACATTTCATAGTTTTTCTTGTTCCAAATCAGGACAAAAAGATGACATTTTTAAGTATTTTGTGGAATGGAAATTGTGAAATATTCATGGTAGGAAGCATCTTAATGACCTTATCAAAATACATTATTTTTATAATGTTTAAACAATTTATTTTGATAATGCTAAACATTGTAAAACACAAAATAGTAAATATAATAGACAAATACAAAATATTGTATATAATAAGTTGCAATTAAACATAAATGTAAAAAAAAAATCATTCCAATTTCAAATTATTTCAGAACTTTTTCATTGGTGTTCCTATTTTCCATATAATTTTTTTCAACCAACTCAGATTAATACTATGATCTACACATTGGTGGAGCTGGTGATGACAAGTACAGTAGATTTAATGCTTTGTCAGCTGTAATTATTTGCCACACTTTTATTATTTGGGTTGAAATATCAATGCTTCTTTTCTGCCTCAGACTGACTTTTTTTTTTTTGAAAGTTTCAGCCAAAAATGGTCCAGCCATCTCAAAAAAACAAATGTAGGGGGTGGGGTGGGGTGAGGTGGATAGTTTGGCAATGTTAAAGATGTTTTCCAGCCATTTTTAAAAAAAAAGTCTAGTGCCTCAATGCTTTGAAGGAGAAAATTGAAAATTGGTTTGAAGATGATCTAGAAATAAGAGGGGTGCCTTTTGCTGTGCACCTGATAATTTATCTAAATTTGGCTCAAATATAAGCCTCAGAAAATTGCATTTGTACATGCTCAGTAAAAGCTTGTTTAGAAGCTTGCTGTTGAAATCTCCATTCTATTTGAATTAAGCATGCTCCAGTCCTACATGTTCCAGAGCTCCTTCATGCCTACTGTACTAAGCATGCTTCCTGCCGCCACTGACCTTTTAGATTAGAGGTAGGAAGGAGTACTGGGTTGGAAGCTGTGAGTTTTAGTCTTAGCTCCACTGGTGACTGAGCTTAATAACTGTCTGTACTTTGTAGCCCTCAATGTTGAACAAAGCCTCATACCCCTACTTTAGGTGGAAGGCAAATGTAATTCCCCTGCGTTTTACAGATGTGGTAAATGAGAGATTGTGCAATGTCACTTCTGGCAAAGCTGGAACTAGATGTTATGTGCCAGATTCTGTTCTGTGCCTTGCAGTATAAAAGATGCAGCTGACAAAAGATAGGAAAGGTGGCTTTAAACTTCCTTTCCACCTTACAAATGTTGGGCTGTTCTGGAATAATTTAGAGCATCCTCCAAGGATACTCTCATTTATAGCAACCTTACAAAACTACCTTGGATGTGCTTCTGCAATGTACAGAAAAGCCCTGGATATTCTTCCTTTTGCCCTCAATATAGCACTTGGTTACATACACTAGTCCCACTATGCTTCCCCTTGCGAGAAATTCACCTAGGGCTGCTCTGACTTCTTTTGGCCTCTCTATTCTACTCCAGTGGCATACAAGGGCCACAGTAGGGGCTAGAATTTGATTTTATGTTCTAATATGGTTGACTCTGTCATCCAGTTAGTTACACTGCCTTTCTAAATAAATGTTTGTGTTTGTCTGTGCTTTCTGTAACTAATAGATCATGCTCCCCAAGAAACAGAACCCAAAAATCCTGATTGTCACTTTTGTACTCCAACTGACAATGTGTGTGTTGCATCCCACACCAGTGGCTGGTCTACATAGAGGATAACAGCCCACTAGTGCTATGCTCACTTGTGGTTAAAACACTTGAATGAGTCCTAGGAGAGCTTCTTGCTATTCCTGGCGCTGCTATGGATTTTCTGTGGGATGTTGGGCAAGACGATTAAAATGCATATGCGCAAGAGAGCAATCTGGATATTTGCTTTCTTTTGCATGCCTGAATTTGCAATATGTTTCTTCTTTTTAACTTAGATATTTTATATGCCATACCACCTCTCCCATTCCACTCCCCAAATCCTGCAGATTTTACTTTTTTAGGATGGAATGTAACTCCTAGGCAAATCAGCACCAACTTTCTGTTCATTTGTATGGGAGCTGGATCAAATCCATCATCAGAAAAACTGTCACTGACTTTTGAATTTGGCCTAGTATAATTTAAAACCACATAGTTTTATAATTAGTTTACAGAAATCAAATGACTGTGAGGCATCAACAATGTTTGTTTTCATTAGTATTTGGTCAAAGTAATTGTGGGAACAGATGCTAGTCCTATTCAGGGAAACATGTTTTGAAACAGGATATTGAAAATAAAGTCCATAGGACAACAAAAGTCACTTTCCATCATGATGTCAGCATTTATGTGCTGAGATAAAGCAGAGCTCTTTTCATGATAAAGATAAATTCATATCCAAATCTTTAATAACAAACAAAACTGTTGTTAGCTTTTCACATTGCAGTCAGAGAGCCTCTTTGTAACTTGTCTTGAAGACTTGATTGTTAGGAACGAAAGTTATGTTCTGTACAAAAATTAATCACTCAAGTTATTACATATGGTGTACTCTGTATTCCAGACTCAGGCTTTATATTGAACACTTTGAACAGTCCCTGCTGTACCTACAAAATGCTGTAATTGATACAGAATCATTGCTATACAACAGCTGCAATAACAAGGTGCTGCTGCCTTTACTTTAATCTACCTTTCTTTCTGCCAGTTTATTATGTTTTGAATTTATTCTTTTGTAGATCTGTGTGCTATCTTTCTTATGGAAATTAATCTTTTTAGAAGATTTGTATTCTCATTTTCAAACACTAATACATTCATTCAAGTAGCCCATTATTCAGAACCAGCTGGCTTTTTATCTAGTGATATTTACTTCAAAAAGCCAAGTTAAATGGTATCAGAGATTAATTCTCAGGGCACAGAAAGCTTTTTTAGAGAAAAAGAGATTTGGTAATTATTAAGAATATCACAATAAAATCACAGGACATGTCAAAAATGTGTTATGTAATCTATCATTATAGGAAACTTCAAAAAAAGTTAATTCAGTGAATCAAATATGATATGTGGGATCAGTATATGATTTTTTTCAGTCTAATATTGAATAATGATAAAGATGCTATGATTTTTAGTTATTTTCTTCTGCACAGTAAGCACCGAAACTTCAAAAAGGGCATTATCCACTACAATTTCTTACATAAATCAAACTTGAAATAAGGCACATTTTACCATTCAATTTAGGATCCCACTGAGACAATAATGTTGCAAGCTGTGCATTTTGCAAAGTAATATAGCAATGTCTAGTTTGCATTTTTGAAAAACCAAATTAATCACACTTTATTGAATATGTTGAAGCAAACCTAAAATTCATCTATTATTAAAAATAACTAGTGCAACAAACACAAACTATATTTTATACATAAAGGAAAAACTCATTTATTCATTAGGATAAAACATTTGGAGTTTGCATTTTGTAACTATGAAAGAAATTACATTTGCTATCTGTACTCCTTTTTTGAATTTTTAAAGCATTCTGTTCAGAACAGGCTGCTTGAAAAATGTTCAAATACTTTAACATGGTGTCAGTCTTGAAGGCTGCTTAGGGAATCTGTGGAAATCAGGAGAGAACTGAATTTTAAACTTTGCACAATATAGTAGATTCAAGTAAATAATAAACCATTTACCAAATATATCTTTTGTGAAAATTAGAAAATGTAGCCAATAATTAATTAATTTAGGAATAATAAAATAGGTTCACAATAATCTGCACACTGTGTTGGGTCAGTGACTCTGTGTTGAGACAGGGCTGTGTGTCTTGGCACTAAGCAGTGGGTAAAAGGGTGCAACAGAACCCTTAGTGTGAAATCTTGGCCTTGCTGAAGTCAATAGCAAGACTCCCATTAACTTCAGTGAAGTCAGGATTTCAACCTTACAGTTTAAAAGGGATCAGTATTTTGAGAATGAATTGTGAATCCCGTAAGTGTGTTGTGACAATTGGGCCTACAGATTTACCCAAATTGTGAGCTCAACTGTAAAAAGTATGTGAAAATTCACAAGCTGTCACAATAACCTCTAATAACAAACGATGATGGGAAAAGGTATGAAACGGAAGCAGAATAACTGAGTTAGTCTAAAAAACAAAAAGGCAAGTTGATATGATTCAAAGACTGTGTCGAAACCCTACTTGTTAAAAACGAGATCTGGAGCCAAAAGTTAATGAGCCAAAATTGGTGAGTCATATATTAGGCTTAATTGATGAACAAAAAAAATGAGGGGATGGGCAATTTCCCTCATCACTCCCTTTTTTGGACCTTTAAAGAGATTTTTATGGGGAAAGTACAAAAGACCAAAAAGAGAAGAGATGGAAAGAACAGCCAGGCTACTAGAGTGAGCTTCACCATAATGGCTGTTACCTCCACTGTTTCTGGGACACCAAGCCTTCATCATCCTGATCCTAGGCAGTGTCTTGACCAGAATGGGCCAAATGCCATTGCCACCCTTACCGGCTCCAGTTGGATCCCAAACACCACCTGGGATGATAGTTATTGCCATCTTTGATACCACCACAGAGACTGTCAAACAAGGGGGCTTTTCCTCCTGAGATCAGACTTTTAACAACAACAGCAGCAATAACATTTCCAGCCCATCTCAACTAACTTCTCTTTTCCCCAGAAGGACAGTTATTACCATCTTTGATTCCATCTAAGAGACTGTCAAACAGCAGAGAGTTTTTCCTTCTAAAAACTGTCCATAGCTAAAGGGAAAGAGAACAAACGTTGTTGTTAATAGGAAAGCCTTATTTAATATTTACATTTAAATTGTTTAACTGATTTCCTTCTCTTCTGTATCTTTAATAAAAAGTTAAAAGGATTTTTACTGGTATGTTTGCCAGGGTTCTGAGCAGATTGAGGTCTCTGTATAGCAAGCCCCAGACCTTGTTTAAATTTGTTTAATGTTGGACAGTGATTGGGTTATGTTAGTGTCTTTAGCCCATTTATTTCATATAAATTCTGCAACAGGTGTAGAATGCTGTTCATAGTCTAGGCCTTCCAGTGAATGATAAACTAAACACAACACAAAAATCTGTATTCCAAAAGTCAGTTAGTCACTATCTGCCAGTTATAATGTCACTTCTAGGAATAACTACAGGCTACTCTGACACCTAAAAGACAGAGAATGACTTGATTTTTTGGGGGGGTGGGGGGGAACATTTCCTGCTAATACAGGGTCTGCATGTGTATGTATTATATCATTTAAAAGAGGGAAAATGAAGCTTTCCTTAATTTATTGGAAATCAGTGTTTTCTAATGTGCCCCCCCCCTCCATAAAACTAGGATAAACTTGTGTGAGGTAGAAGATTCTTCAGTCCATAGCTAGGAAGTTCATTTGGGAAAAAGCAAGAGATCCCTTTTGAATAGGTACAAGTAATTGCAATCAGAATTGCAATCAGAATTGCAAAACTATTCCAAAGCTATCTGGAAAAGTCAGGCATACCAGTTATATTTCATTTTTCTGCAGCAATACAGAAAAACATAACAGTTTACAAATACTGTAGTTCAAGGTCCATGCCTTGAAGAACATACAATCTAAAATTAACGCTGCTTCTGTTCTTGCTTAAACAGCATGTATTATAAAATTTCACTGACCTTGGCGGCATTACAGTCATATTTTATTTTATATAGAAACAAACAACTGTTAGCAAATTTGCCAACATATTAGTCATAAACAGGCTTTCCCGTAATATTGTACATTCACACCTATTTCTGCCTTTATTTTCCTCTCTGAATGTGCTTATTAATTGTGATTGGTACAAAAAAATTACCTGTTTTCCACACAAGGTATGGGGACAATCATAGTTCCTTGCCCCGGAGGAGACTGGGGTCTGCTTCCTCTGTGTATCCTGTAGAGGGCAGTGAGGAAGTAGAGCCATGGTGGTTAAGGCATGGTGAGAGAATCAGGCTGCACCATCCCTAGGAAATGCCTAGCAGGGATTGTTTCTTCTGCACTGTCCCTGATGTGGCTAAATGCCTAAACCTAAATGCCTAGCTGCCACAACTTCAGCAATTCCTTTTGCAAGTTTGAAAATAATCTTTTTTGATCATATTTAAAGTAGAGACTGAACTGCAGAGCAGACCAGTCCATGGTTCTGTAGTCAGCACTGGGCATGCAGTCAGATTGATTTGTCCTGTGATCCTACTAGATTTCATAAGCAAAGCTAGGTTGATGCTTATATGGCAGACCTGTGTGCTGAGAGAAGTGGTGTTGGTTAGTGTTAGGTTATTTAGTATCCATTTCTTGATGAGTAACTACTAAACTAATGCAAATGTGATCTATTGGGGCAGAAGAAGCTAGACCATCAAGTTACTGACCTTGGAAGATAGGTTAAGTGAGTCTGTCCTAAGTTATGGAGAAGGAAGAAGCATAGGAGCTGGTCTGGGCAGGAGAGGCTACAGCATCATGTTTCAGTGGATTAGGAGACTTTTTAACCTCCATCATCAGCTGCCTTGAGGCCTCTCTGGGATTCATCTGATTAGATTTTGTTTTTCTTCGAATATGTTGTAGGTGACACCAAGTAGTATGGAGGGGAGTGATGAGTCCACTGAGGTCAGGCTCCTTCCAAAATAAAAAATTAGGAGATATTTGGGGGCAGAGGAAGGGCAACCTTACTCAGAAAATACTTTAAAAAAAAATGAAGTCCAAAGAATTGACAGAATGTGAGACAAAGTTAATTGCTAAATCATTTTACCGTTACGTTACATTTCAACCCCCCTCATTCCTACATGCACGTGGCTGCTTTTGGGGCAGGGATTTCATTTATATCTGTAAAGCACCAAACTAAATAACTAATAATATCTTAGCATGGAATCAGGGCTCACTTTGCCTTTGGAGGTGCTATTTTTCAGAAGAGAGTTAAAACAAAGGTCCCGTCCCAATCACGTACACTCATTAAAGGACTGACCCATTGCCCACTGATGTCAATGACAAGATTGGTTGACTTTGATGAATTACAGATCAGTCTGTAAAAGTTTCATAGCACTTATTATAAGAAGAGTAGCATTAACCCCAGTCTTCCACCAGAATTCTAATTCAGAACGTTATAGTTTTCGTCAGCTACATTGCCATGCATTTTAAATTCAACATAGTATTCAGTTCAGTTCAATTCAATACTTTCTTTCTTGACATGACAAACAAAGTGTTGCTAAGGTGTAAAAAGGAGACAAGGGGCTCTAAGCAACTGTGTAATACTGCAGTGCTCTGTTACAAAGCTGTCATGCACATGCCTTCACTCCATTCCAGTGGTGTGTGAAGCGATCCTTATATCCCTTACCTACCTCAAAGGCATCAATGTTTATCAAGTGCTTTGGGACCCTTGGATGAAAAGTGCTACATATTTACAAAAAAGTTGGTATTACATATTACTAATATTTCAGAAGTGGATTTTGGGCTGAAAAGATTAAATGGAAATAGTGATAAGTACACGTATGTAATTGGGAAAATGCCTGTAATGAACCTGTCTGAAAGTGGTGATGTTCATATTTACAGAAGCACTGAATGTGAAAAGCATGATCTCATACACATGCCTGTATATATCACCAAGTTACACTGCTCAGTGTATATGGAATAAACTGATATTAGTGAGAGAGGCTAATGTTTTTGTGTCACTGAAATATGAAATATCAGTTGAGAAAACAGAAGACTACATATGAGCACAATAATACTAATTGCAGCAGTCCAGAAGCAGTAACCAGGGACTCAAGAACTGTACTTAGGGTTTCCTTTTCTCCTTCATATAATGGAATACCAGTCATCTTTTTGGGGGAGGTGTTGTGAAGAAAGGGACTTAAAGCAAAAAGAAGCCAACAGAAAAACATTGTGGACACATGACAACGAGCTCTAATGTTTTCATCCTCTAACATTTTTAGCTTTGTAAGTGTCTTTAATATTCAGGAACTATATTGTATATATCTGAATTTCAGATATATAAAAGATCAGGCATAGTTGATTCAATGTAGTTGCAATACTGATTCAATGTAGTTGCAACTTAGCTAAAGTATTACTACTACTGTAAATGTTAATGGTATGACTTAGAAACAGCAAAGGGATTCTTGAGATGTGATTCCATTTATTGGCTGAAGGTCCAGGATTTGAGAGCTGTGTGTTACAGGTATATACTGAATATGTGAAAAAGAAATCTTATTAGTAAACCAGTAGGTAGCAGTTTGTTATATGAATATTACATACAAATAAAATCTATGTTAAAATAATGTTAAGGTTGCAAAGTCAAGCATCCAAACTTTAGAAGATGGCAGAATTGTTTGCCCATACAATCTTAATTTACACCCCTTGTGCACATATGCATTATGGTGCAGTTTTTAATTACAGGATCCCATAGCATTTTTTTCTACAAGACTTCTGCCTCACTGAGTTCACAGGACGGGTGTTGCCCACTGCTGGGTAGTTATTCAATACTTCTTTTTATCCTAATCTTTCAGTGTGTAGCTCTTATTTACTGAGCCCTATTTAAACGCTGTACTGAACAGAGGCATTGATTTTCCTCATGGGCTTTTCTATAATACTCAGATAATATGATTCTGAGTGCTTTACATATATTAATATATGTATCTGCACAATTCCCCTGTGAGGTAATATCGTATTATTATATTCCCATTTTACAAATGGGAAACTGTGGAAAAAATTGTGTATGATCATTTAACTAAAAGACTGTATAATAATGGATATGCACAAGGGTTGAATTAAGATTGCAGAGTCAGGTTTAGCCTAAGAAGTCCAGTTTTACAGGTATAAGTTGCTTAGCCATTTGCCAGTGGGTATAGGAGTTCTGCACAGTATTAACATTTATAGGTTTTCTTTTTGTTTAGGTTTAGTGACCCTTGTTTCATAGTCTATATTAGCTTCTAGGACTAGGTAGTTTGTAGAGGATAGAATAAAGGTCTTATTTAGTCATCACAAAAATCTCTAAAGCAAAGATTATGGAAGGGAATTATGGAAGGTCTGTGAAATTTATCAATCAACCAAGAAATATGTTATGCTATGCTAGAAGAAGGACAGGAGACATTGATATGGGTTAATTAGGCCTCAATTTTATTTTTAAATGTCTGAGAGTACCCAGCAGACAAACGTGTACAGAGCAGGTAATTCCATAATCATTTCAGTAGCTACCTGGGAGTCTTCCGTCAGCGCTCCCCCTCATAGGAGCACCCACAGGAAAGAAATGGTGGATGCTGAGCACCCAACGGCACCCCCCCTACCAGAACTTCCCTCTCCCCCCAGCGCCTTCTGCCTGCCGGCGGGCCACACCAATCAGCACCTCCCCCTTCCTCTCAGCGCCTACCACCTGCTGCAGATCAGCTGTTTCATGGCGTCAGGAGGTGCTGGAGGGTTGGGGAAGGAGCGAGGGTGCAGCGCGCTCAGGGAAGGGGTCGGAACTGGGTGGGGAAGAGGTGGGAAGGGGACAGGAAGAGGCAGGGTGAGGGCGGGATGGGGTTGGGAAGAAGCAGGAAGGTGGGGTCTTGGGGGAAGGAGAGGAGTGAGGGCGGGGGCTGGGCAGAGCTGGGGGGCACCCCCTGGAAATTCGGCACCTATGCTCCCCCTTACCCATTCTGGTCTTCACCCAACCAGCTGCTGGGACCTCACCATCCTTCCCTTAAATCCTTTACCAATAAATTTTATCTGATCACTGTATCTCTTCCCTGCGGAGTACCTACACTAGACATCCACCCTATGTTTACATAATTAGTTTTGACATTATAGCCTAACTCTCATTTCATGTTCTCCTCAAATAAGCCCCCCAAACCCACTGTGGGGAAGGTGAAAAAACCCACTTTGCCTAGGCCAATCTGACAGTGAGGGAAAACTTGCTTCCTAGTCCCCCCAAAGAAAGAAGAGATTAGTGCAATGACCGCAGGGAATCCTGACAAACACCAGTTTTTCACCACTTCCATGCTGAGATGGTGGATGCTATTCCATCTGGTCTAGATAAAAAAGGGCTTTTCGTGCACCGGCTCTATCTTCCAGTAACCTGGGTGGGATGGATCAGTGTCCCCATACTGACCTGCAGCAGAAAGTCACTCCCTCAGCTCTCTGACCCTTAAAGGGGCACACATTTTTTCCGACAAGCCAGACAATGGCCTGCGCTATTTAATGTGCAGTGAGGTCATTCTCTTGCTTTTAGTTTTCATAGTGTATCATTTCAGCTCTGATATGAGTAGATTTGTGAAAAGCAAGACAAGTCTAGTTGCTGATCAAATCTGCTTCAAAATCTTAGCCTGATTTATAAAAAAGCCCGACAAGATCTGGAATGATTTAATTATTACAGTCTTTCATACTAGGCACATATGGCAGAAGGAACCTTTTGCAATTTTTAAGGATGTGCTAGATACAGCTGATCTTTTCATTTAACTGCAATACACTACAAGAATAGAGAGCAAGTGGTGTGAAAGATTAGTAGTAGTGAAACTGTCAATGGAGAAATTAAAAGTAGCAAAATATGGGCAATAAAATGCAAATTAGATAAAATGAGAAAAATAGAAAGTTTTTTTTATTGTGTTCTCTGTGTGGATCAGAAGTGAAATAGAATAACATCACATTGTTAGAAAAGTCACCAACATGCACTCAGTTCAAGTGATGCACACCTATATCCTAATTTGTCGTGTAAGTAGGGATGTGCATGCTTAACCATGTTAGGATCTTTGATTCTGGCAAACATTAGGTGCTTATGCAGACTTCCTGAGTCCACGGGCAGCTCCAGGCACCAGCACGCCAAGTGCCTGCCTGGGGCGACAAGCCACGGGGGGCGCTCTGCCAGTCCCTGTGAGGGCGGCAGGCAGGTTGCCTTCGGCGGCATGCCTGCGGAGGGTCCGCTGGTCCCGCGGCTTCAGCGGACCTCCCACAGGTGTGCCACCGAATCTGCGGGACCAGGGACCTCCCGCAGGCAAGCTGCCGAAGGCGGCCTGCCTGCTGTGCTTGGGGCGGCAAAATACCTAGAGCCACCCCTGCCTGAGTCTTATTAGATTTTAAGATCAAACCAACTCAAAACTACACTGCAGAGTTCATGAGAGAAGATAGAGGGCTAGCATAGGATCTATAGCCAAAAAATAGACAGGATAAGAGGTCAGTTAAGTAAAAATTTCCACATTTTCAATTTTCAGTCTTGCAGTCTTGTTTTTTTCACTCATCTTGTCCTTTGGAGAAATATCATGTCTTTCAGGACAGACGCTGGAAGGTAGATGTCTATGATATTGTTCTGAAGCAGAAACTGTTGAAATTTAAAATTAGTATGGCAAAGGACTGTCCATTGTATGCCAATTGATTTCATCTTCTGCCAAGAAAGTGTTCACTGTTGTAGCTGAAGTGTGACAGTCTACACATTACTCTTTTGATATTTCATTTTCAAGTTAATTTACCCCAGAATCATCTGAAGAGTCACTCTTATATAAACAATATAATCCAGAGTTGCACTTCCTGGTCTGTGGTGGTTGGCAGTGCTGAAGAAGATGTAATACAGAGTCTGCTATTTCTATTCTAGCTTTGACAGTCCTTTGAAAGCTCCTTATCCTCCATATTAGCAATTAATAGTAGCTGCATGTCGAGAGAGCACATTTGGCTAGCTGGGGAAGAATATCATAGTTCAATATGCTCCACAGAAATCTTGGGAAACATTTTTCCCCATCCCATAGTATTTGCTTCCTTGAAAATGTTGCACATTTATATAGTGTCAGTAGTGACAGTAATTACGTTACTGTTTTTCAATTCCAATGATATGGGACAAAAGAGATGCTATTGAAGTCTGATGATCTCTGTATAGGTATTTCATTATACTTTACTTTATATAGCACCTTTATCTAAAATCTCAGCATGCTTTACAGAGATGCAGTCTCATAAAACTCCTGAGTGGTGGATAAGTATTATAGCCAACTTCAGCAGGCTAAACTGATTCACACAGAGGTGAAGTGGCCTGCATACAAGTCAGAGTCTAAAGAAGGAGAACCAAATATTTAATTTGGATGACAAAATTCCCAACTTTTAGTACATAGATTATGTGCAGTTTCCAGTGAACATATAGCATGGCAGGAATCAAGCCTCAGATAAATGACCCAACGTAGCTGATATAAAATGCCTCATTTGGTGATTCTTGTTGATGAGAAATAGCTCGTATCAGGGAACTTGGAAGATAACTGTGGTCTTGTTTTGGGGATTAATGGGACTAAAAAGGGATCAGCAGTAATATGTAGAGGGTTTTTTTTTATTGACCTGTTGATAGACACTTAGGCTTCTCTTTTTTTTTTGTATTTTCACCACATGTTGCTTATGCGTTTGATTTCATCTCACAGGGAAAGTGTACAGTTAGAATTATTTTCATATGTTATCATCCATATTTACTGGTGCTAATGATTACAGAGATAAATAGTTCAGTTGCCAGATAGGTTTTATTTTAAGTGTGTTTTATAAAAGCTGTGTTTTAATGTACAGTTAAGGCCTGTTGCACAATTACATTTGGGGAAGAAGTAGACTTCTATGAAATCCATGTTAAAATGTTGTTTAGTGGAAACACATTGTATCTGATGGTCAGCTCAGTGGTTTGAGCATTGGCCTGCTAAACCCAGGGTTATGAATTCAATCCTTGGGAGGGTCATTTAGGATTTAGAAATTGGTCCTGCTTTGAGCAGTGGGTTGGACTAGATGACCTTCTGAGGTCCCTTCCAACCCTGATATTCTATGGTAACAAATAGCACTATATATTTTGCTCTACCAGTCAAACTGAACATGTTCCGGGAACACGAAACATGCTGAACCCAGTTTTTAAATGTGTTCATCTACTTTAGGAACTGAAATTCCACATTCTGAGTGCTTATGATGACACTTGGGCACATAAAATATATAGGCTACCAAAGAGCCTATATCAGTGCCCATGTATGAGACTTGTTCAGCTTTGAAAATACTACTCTGTGGTCGCTTTAGTGCTGCATCAATTAAAATGCAGCTCAAAATGCAATGTGGAGCTTCTAGTTGTTACTTCACAAAGTGTTATGCTGAATCTAGAAATTTGCATAATTTAATTAATTATGCCACTAAAACCTGATTTTCTCTCAATTTAAAGCAAACAGCTTTTATGAGGGTGAACTACAGCACCCAGGGATATCAGGTGTCCAAGCTCTTAATCCTATTACCAAGAGTTGACAACCACTGATGGAAACTGGAAAACATAAGCCTTCAGCAGGGCAACAAGTAAGGAGGAAAAAGGCAACAGATTTTTTAAAGCTTTTTGAAACCACTGTATGATTTTTAAATCATTTTTTAAAAAACAACTGAATTGGCAGCTTGCACTTTGTTGTTGAGAGGGTGAGTACTGTCTGAGGAGTAACATTTATTTTACGTAGACATAAATGAAAATAACTATCTCCTCTGGGAGGAAAGCTGTTGAGCTTAACTACCATAACAAAAATGCAGCAAATGGCCAATGTTTGCTATTTGTATCTATGCCTGTTCACTTACAGATGTTTAAGAGTGCAAGATGCTGTACCTTGTAAGTGGTTTCTAATGTTATAGTTGGAGACTGGCTATGAGTCATTTTGATTGTAAACTAATCTTGGCAGACCATGTCAGATTCCAAGTATCAAACTATCAGTCACTGACTAAGCACTAGCTTTAATACCAGTGTCTCCTTTATTTCATTACAGTATTGGTTTTGAGAAAAAGTGAGAACAATGGGTACAGGTAGTGCTGAGGTATAAGATGCACTCCAATGCAGAAGTTCTCATCTTTGACTACATATGAAATGCCATAACTAGAAATCCTATGACTGACCTTGCTAAATTCTGGGCAAGTCAGGAAAGAATATAATGGTTGTAGTAACTTACTTACGACTCCATCCTTAGAGCCCTATGTGGATACAAAATTTGTATCTGAATCTGATCCACAATCTGCAAACATGGGCCACAGATATCCACAGATATAAAGCAGATATCCACAGATCTGCAGGTCTCTATCCATCCTCACCTCAAACCCCAGAGCTGGACAGGGCCTGACATGAAATTGACCCTATCATGAGCGGTATGTTTATGAAATATTGAAACCTTCCCACCACTTGTAGAGTGAATACCTTAACATGCTTGCCTCAATTTGTTTCTATTTTCCTACAGCAAAGGTTACATTTTGACAAAAAGAAATTGCATTTTTCTTAACAAATCTGTCTTTTTTTTTTAAACCTGACCTAACAGTTGGTTTTGGTGGGGAAGTGGAACAAAATCTGTAGAAAGGATTTATTAAAAAGTTAACTTGTTGTTAATATGAGAACTTTACATAAAATTGGAATAATTTGATTCAGGTTTCAATTAAGTTTTACAAAAATCTGTACTGTCTTCTTTTCTTCTTGAATTTTTTTTTATGGAACCTTATTTGCGGCTTAGGAAAATCAAAGATAAATCAAATCTTGAGTTCCAACAAGCTGTTACAGTGCGTGTAAACAGGTACAGAATTGAGACATTAGGAGTCTGAATCTATTCTTTTCAGTCAGGTTCTTCACTAAATGAACATTCAGGATGGAAGTGTATTTGTCATTATTGCAATAAGCAGATAATATGGGGGAAAAGACTAGGGAAAACAAAGGTAGAATAAGCAAGCTATTTTTCCAAATAATGACTGAAAACTCAGTCTTACCCGTGGTCTTCCTATTGTGCAGAGATATTTGACTTTCCAAATTGCATGGTTATATGCCCACCTATGAGAGATGAAGCTCAAGTCCTAAGAATCTGTCTTTTGTTAGCCAGCTCAGTCTTAAACTAACTAAAAACATTTCATAAAGTTTGTCAGAATTTCTTGTAAAAATGATAAAGAGGATAAAGACAATAAAGATATCTGGTTTAATTGATTCTTTTCATTGTTTAATAAAATTGCTCTGTTTGACTACTGGAGAATTTGGACTGAATTTTCATTAATTGCTTCTGAAAAGTTTACACTAGGATCTAGACAGTATTGAGCTAATGAGTTAGAATTTATATTGAACCTTAACTGTCTTCATGAAATAGCTGGGGAAGGAAAATCATGGCCATAATTAAGTATTTTTTCACTATAAACTATGTTATGTAGCTTTTACAATCAGGTTTTTAATAAATCTAGAGAAATTAAATTGGAATTTGACCAACTTTTGTGCTTTTGTCATCTCATGCAAAAGTATTTTTTAAAATGGTAAAGCTAATGGGTTAATGAAACTCCTGTGAAAGTCAATGGAAATTAGAGGGTCTGTACTGTTGATCAGATAATTGTGAAAAGAACTACAAAAAGTTGCTCAAAATACATTTTAACATAATCTTTAAGGGTTCAAGATTGGGGAGCATATGAAATGAGTGTATGAATACATTTAATATGCTGCCCAATCTTGAACTTCATATATATATAAACTAGTCCCACTGAAGTCATTGGAGCTTTCTGATTAAGAAGTTTAAGATTGGGCAGCATATTATATATATCCTCAGTGACATATAGTTTTTTAAAGACCTATTCAGTTTAGAGGTCACTTAAAGTACACTTCCATAATGTAGAAATCAATAACTTTTTCATATAAATGAAATACTGATACCATTCTTTAACTGTGGTATTGTGTTTTACTGTGATATATTGAAAAGTGCTGATGTTCACGGTATTGAAAAATCTGTTTTCTCAGATATGTAAAATACTTTTATAGTCAGTATATATTGCTCTAAATCATTTTTTGCTCCAAGTGGGGTTCCACAAGTAGAGAACTTGCAGGATTGGAATCATAATTTCTTATATTGAATGGAATGAAATATGAATTGACTATCTAATACTGCAATATGTTACCTGTACACAAGAGTGCTTGTCAGTTGATGCTATCAGTGAATAAAAATTTTAATTTCTGTGTAGTTTTATATTAATACCAAAATGTAAGAACAAATATGAACGTAATTAATATAGCCATAGTCAGACAATGAAAACTTTACAAGTAAACACCCTCTACCACATATAAAACAATTGTTATATTTCTCTCCAGTTCTACTTACTAAGAATTACAGAAATGTAAGTAAAACTGTTAATATAACAAATATTTAAATTTCATTAAAATACATTGTTGATTTCTCACTGGAACTGTACTGTTTAAACTGTTTTTCTAGCCAAGGATTAAGAATTCAAAGTATATAGACTCTCCATGTGAACTAGTACAATCCTAAGACCCATAAATTCATGTTTCTAACTATAAACGCTAAATGTTATCCTTACCTATCTATAAAGGTGGCTTTTCTTTCTATTGACAGAAAACAAAACCTCCCCCTTGCCCAACCCATACATTACAAACACTAATTTGTCAACCACCAAATGAGTTAAACTGGTGGCCTTGCTTGCAAATTCACATATTACAAATTTGAAATCTTCCTGCATCCAAATAATTTATATTCATTCCCCACAGGCAGCAGTGATGGTTCTTGGGATAAAGAAAAACTTCAGTCTCCCCCTACCCAAGGATCACAGGCCTCTGTTAACCATCCCAGCTTGCCTGGACAGCATAACCTTCCAGTTAGCCATCCTCTCAACCCTCTTCAACAGAACCACCTTCTGCCAAATGGTACGGGTTGACATCTTTCAACAATAACATCAGTAGTTTTCGAACTCCTGACTTTCTATTGTGTTTAGTTAAATAGGCTATGCAAAATAAAAAAAATGTGGTGAATACTGTAATACTTTAATTAAAGTATTCAGCAGTGGAAATAGGAGTAATAAAAAAATAAAAACATACACAATAAACCTAATACATAAATAGCTATTAACCTGTGCATCAGTGGCATAATTATTGCTAAGACACTTTGCTGCAAGTATTAAAATGGACAATATAACAAACAACAATTGCTTAGCAATGATATGATACAACATTACACAGATGTGAACAAACTAAGAGGTCTGTTAGCTTCTCCCTGTGCATATAAGACGTCCATGGATACTAGAGGGAATTACACACGTACAAAAAGTGAACAGATTCATGTTAACTGCTCTATACTGAAATGTTGGAAGAGTTCATTTTTTAACACATTTGGTGCCAAGCATTTCAACATATTCTGCTCATAAGAAAATATATTCCTAATAGTCAATATTTAAAAAAAAATCATAAACCAATATTTCCTGCCTTTTGTTGTTTTTTTTCCCCTTAGGCCTGGAACTTCCTTTTATGATGATGCCCCACCCATTAATTCCTGTCAGTCTACCTCCTGCATCTGTCACAATGGCCATGAGTCAGATGAACCACCTTAGTACCATTGCAAATATGGCAGCAGCAGCACAAGTACAGAGTCCCCCATCCAGAGTCGAGACATCTGTTATTAAGGTAAACATCTAGAAAAATATCTATGATACTAAATTAATTTCTTCACAGCGTGGTATCTTATTAATGTAAGGCTGTTCTCATCAGATGTCAAAAGGTAAGCAGTCATAATGGCAAGGGTTGGTCAATGTTTGGAAGGGAGGGCTCCAAAGAAAAACCCACTTACTGTAGGAATTGATTTTGGGAACTGAGTATTATGTTGGTAACTGAAAATTTTGAATATTGAGTACTAAATCAGTGCTCCAGTTCCACAGTTGAAGTTGCCATTTGTCAGATGAGATATAGATACTGACTACCCATGGCCAAAAAAAGATCTCATGCCACTTTCCCAGGAAGCTGGAGGTGAAATCCTGACCCTGTTGAAGTCAGTGAGAATTTTGTCATTAACTACAGTGGGCCCAAGATAACACCAATCCTGGTATTTATGTCAGATATTCCCAGCTGGAGGTCTGAGTGCGCGAACTAGAGTGACTAAATAAATTAATTGAAGAACATCTTGAGGTGCTCCCTCACCATAGGCTAACTGCCCTGTATTGATGCTGCTGGGACAAACTAAAAGGAATGTAGTTCACAATAAGGTAACCCTGTTTGAAGGAGGATTACATTAACACAAACTAGATACCTTTTAGTTCATGCCAGCAGTGTCCACACAGGGCAGTTAGTGCACAACACTCTGCAGTTCATACCCCCGTAGTCTGCACTGTGATGCAGTGTGGACAAACCCTTAGTAAGGCAGTTAGGACTAGGCCTATATATGGCTTTAAAAGTTAGGCTGCATCTTTTGTCTTGGTAGGCGTGACAACAGCAGAAATCAGCATTGGAACCATGGTGTGTGCAAATACATCTGAGACAACAGCCATGGTGTGGTGGTGACCATTTTGTATCTACCCTGTCATATCACTCATGCTGCTAACTGTCACTGCCAAGTAGCATGGTGATTTCTGCCCTTCTGTATGTTTTATTTTTCACTAGAATGGCAATTAGCAAGAGGTGCATAATACCAGAGCTGTTCTCTGGGACATATTAGGTGTATATTTCATCCTACATTTATTTTCTAAATTTCCATAGTGATCACTGCTTATTACATGAATATATGGTAATGAATATAAAGACATTGAGAACATGATTGAGCACACACTAGCTGACACAGCATTTTGTTTGCTCCTGTGGGAGTCTTGAAATATGATGTCCAATGAACTTAGTTTTTTGCATCCTTTACATGTTAAAGTGTCTTCCTTATTTTTATTATCAGAAGTACAACATCACAGTTTATATACAGCAATGGGAAATTTGATCTCAATCTGTTTTTGACATTCAAAAAGAAAATGTTCTATTTATTAAACTTAAACAAAGTAATTAGTAAACTGTGTAAAGCTGGGTGGCCGAGTTATCATGAGTGTAACTCTGTGGGGCTTAGATGGAGAGTAAAACTATAACTAATAAATTTAAAACCTCTACCCATCCCAAACCACCCCCTCCCAATATCTCTTGATATTGCTCTGTGTCATCATGAATTCCGTAGCTAGCAAGATAATACATTGTAGCATCAAGGGGAACCAAATAAATGAGACCAGGCTATCTTGTCTTTAAAACCAACAATTTTTTTAATCCAGCTGGACTCTTCACACATTGATGTCTGTCTCTCTGACAGCTAAATACAAACACTTCCATCCTAAGAACACTTTCTCATTCTCTATACAATCCCTGAGCCTATTTTCAATTGCACCCCAGCGATTTGGGGAGAGAAACCGATATTACAAATGAAGGCAAAGTTTTTTCAGATGGGATCTAATTTTCAGTGCCCGAGGTTTTGAGTGCCTAACTTGAGACATCTTAAAGACAAATAGTTTTCTACTTGTCACTTGAAAATTATTAGTAAATTTTAAAAATCTTGACCTTTTTATGTGTGTGTGTAGGGGGGTGACCTGCATAACTCATTCCAAAAGAAATCAGCCATCCTATATTCATGCTATTAAAATCTTCATCATAACTGTCAAATTTTGTGTAGCTCCATGTGACATTTTATGCAGATTATTTAATAGAGATAATTTGCATAGTTATGTCTAATTTGCATATTGTTCTTTATGCCATCTTTTAAAAAAACATGTGAATTTATGTTATTTTTAAAAGTGCCTAAGTGACTTATGGATGAATTTCCATTTTCAAAAAGGTCTTGAGTCACTTAGGTGCTTTTGAAAATATTGCTATTATGGCTTGTGCAGCTCTGGTTACTGAAGTCACTGGTTTATCTACAGAGCAGCAGGGCAACCTTCCCCACACATCACTATGTCAACATGCCTCAATCCTCATTTTGGGGACCTTCCTTTGCAAGTCACAGAGACAGCTCAGTCTCCATGGCCCGTGAAGTTCTTGGCCTCTGCTGAATCTGCCAATTTATGCAAAGTGTGGTGCTGAGTTTGTGATGTAGGAGCTGTGACTTATCTCATACAAGGAACACCAAATGTTCATTAGAGAGGTGCAGTTTTTAATCCCTACTGAGGTGAGCTGGATTCATGCTGGTTACCTACAAGAAAAAGGCTCTAAATGTCACTAGCAACGTACTGACGCTTCTAGTTCCCTAATAAGTGTTAATGTTACACATCATCAAATTCTGACCTCTTAGGAATCTGCACAGTCAGGGTACTGTCTTCAGTCATTGTCAGACAAACCCTGTAATATGTGGCCCACCCTATTCTTAAAGTGACATCTCCCATTAACCAAAATTCAGACACTAAAAGTACAGTAATAAAGCAAATATTAACAGAACATCTAAATTCACAGTTCAATATAATAGCTTGCTATATAAAATAATTTCAACAGGAGTGTGAGGAACCTAGATAAATGTACATATATTCCCTCCGCCCCTAGTTGGTCATCAGGCAAGTTTGAGCCCACAGGAAAGAAAAGAGAACAAACCAGATGTGATACATTACTCATCACTCTTAATGCATTACTGGAAGGTGCTTAGATACTGTGATGATGAGAGCAGTAGAAGAACCTACATTGAATAGACTAGAGCTTTCAGATCTCCTGCATAGCATTCTGCTGTTTCATCTATAGCAGTCCTGGTAATATAGATATGCTATCCTCCTTTATGAGGAGCAGCCCATAGAGGGAAACACAACACACACTTTGTCACTGGGTCACACAATTATTTCTGAATGAACACTAGAATGTTGGGTGTAACAACACATTTTTATGTCATCTGCAGGGATTTAACCTGAGATCCCCAGATCTTAAAGCATGGGTTGTGGTCTAGCCACTAGAGAGGGACAAACATCCACACTGTCCATACAATAATACAGTCAGCATGTGTTGGACAAGCACATAATTTGGACCATTTGTTTTAAAAACTCATGTGGGAAAGCTGGTAAGATTTGGGTGTCTCTAGGGTTTTGTTCCCAGTAATGATGGCTGCAACTTCTGAATTATGTATAAAACGAATGAAATATAATTGCCTACGCTGAGGTTGGGTCATTAGGCCTAACTTAATAATGACTGTGAAGTGTAGAGTATTCTGTAGGTGATCTGGGATTAGAACTAGTGGTCACATAGCTCAGTATACTTTCCTCAGTGTGCATCACACCGTGCCTTATGCCACATGCAGAGATAATATACATGAAATAAATTGCTGAGCCTGTGATATATATTTGTCTTCTACTGATTCATGCTGATAAAAGTTTTATATTGCCCCATCATCAGTCCATATTTCTCTATCAATGATGGTAAATAGGTGACAAATAGGCACCATGGTTTATTTTAATATTATGGATATAGATTGTTTGGAAAGTAATTATAATCATGGAAGCAAAAGCTGTCATATATCTCTGTAGTGGCATTATGGTGCTATCACAATGCTGTACATGCTTCTTATACTGCTGTGTCATGATGGTCATGGAGTGAGCCCTCACACTAGCCAAATAGCAAATGTGAAAAATCGGGACTGTCCCTATAAAATCAGGACATCTGGTCACCCTACCTCACACGCCCATTTTCCTTCTGGTGCACACTTTACCATGATACTAACAGGAAGGATGGAATCACAGCATCTCTCAGCCCCTCATGATAATTTTGCTGGAGAGTTACATGTGTGGTTATTAAATCTAGTGTTTAAAATTTGCACAAGGGGGGGCCGCAGAACTTTCCATTCACTCACAGGGTCCCAAAGCCATTCACCCTTCCAACAGATGGAGGGGTGGCCAGGTCAAATTTCAGTGCAAATTCATGTTTGCAGTGAAATTGCAAGAAAACTATAAATGGCATTTGGCATAGGAGCAGTGGCAAAAAGGCTCCCTTTCCAAACTGCCTTTGTACAGTATTTGGTGAGACAACCGAAGGGGCAGCCAGGCCAAATTTCAGTGAATGCAGTGGTGGCCCGGTGCATGGAGTTGCACGGCTCACTAGCACTCTTTGATGCTGAAGCTGAGAAATACTGCCCTGGAAACTATTATTGTATGTGCTTTCAAAAGGTTTCCTTGCCTATACACAGGCAGACATCAGGATCAAAGAACTGATTTATGTAAAATAGAATCCCCTTGATTGGAATCAATGACCACAGTTCCATCTGGGTTGGAGATATGCCTATCTCACAGAGCTGGAAGGGACTCTGAAAGGTCATTGAGTCCAGTCCAGCCCCCTGCCTTCATTAGCAGGACCAAGTACTGATTTCCCCCCACATCTCTTAGTGGCCCCCTCAAAGATTGAACTTACAACCCTGAGTTTAGCAAGCCAATGCACAAACCACTGAGCTATTCCTACATTGGAATGCCCCACTTTTTAAGGAAGGGAGGCTCCAAGAAAAAAAAGAGATGGGTGGGAGGGCATGATTCAGAAAAGGTTGAGAACCCCTGTTCTAGCATCACTTGCAGTAAGACTTTTTTTAAACATTAAGTATATAAATTATTTCTCCCTGTCCTTATGAGTATCAGCTGGTATTTGGAGGGTATGGAGCTTGGGGGATTTGTTTGGGGGAATGGCTATTGACAGTCTACTCTGTCCCCAGTGGAGGCAAAGAAACTCTATGATTTTAGCTCGTGTCCTTATGGCGCATGCGGGTAGTGGTTAAAGGGCAAACTCTCTGAGCAAATATTACTAGCACCCTGCAGAGGCAATGTAAAGAGTATGTACAGTAGCATGCTACAAAGAGAAATAATATCCTAGTGCTATTGTGAGAATAAATACAGTGATGTTGTGAGGTGGGAAAACTCAAAACTACTGTTTCTGTTTCTTAATATTGATGCCAGAGGGACAAACATCACAAAGTATTATTCATTGTCAGAAAACTACTTTTTATTAGAATTTATATCCTTTCTTTTCTTTCTCTACATTTTAAGGCTTTCTGGTTTTACTTTCTCTTCCTGTTTCATTTTTTTTCCCCCCAAGCTTTCATTTCGTTCTATCTCTTTTTCTTTGACAGGAGATGGCCTTAAGAGGATTGTGAACCGAGTATTTTTTTTTTTTAAATTCAGTTTTCTAATCTAAATGTCAGAGGTTATTTGAAATTAGACAAAACAAGTTTACCTTTTTCTAATTAACACAGTCTTTGAATATTGGAAGGAGTGGGGCAAATTTTTACTCTTGTACATACAAGCTAATTCAATGAACTTCAGTAGAATTGTTCTGGACTTACACTGCTGTAACTGAGATCAGAATTATCCTGGTAGATATTGGGTCCTGAAATGAGAAACATCCTGGTTTCTTGGAGAGGAGACTTGATTTTGTGAAAAGTGCCAACCTAGATGACTTGCTGACCTTTCCCTCCAATTCACCAAGTCCACAGTCAGTGTTGTTATCTGTAAACTCAGAAAGCTTCAAATGCCATTCCATCACTGGGCAATATTACATTTCCAATTGATAAGAAGTCGGAATAAAACTGAAACCATATGAGAAACATATATTTTAACCATGCTAAACTGCATAAACAAGATCAGACAGGAACAAAATTGTAAGAGAAGTATTGAGAAATGAACAAGTGAACAGACACTTTAGATTTGGTAATGGCCAGTTTAAGCACAAGTCTTTAGAATTAAATTCCAGAAGTTTGTGTTGTGCCCTTTCAAACATGAGATGAACATTAGATGTCCTTTTTGTAATGGGATATTTAGATATATGAGTTGGATGAATAAAAGAAGTGCAGCAACGAGCAGGGGCAGCAGATTGTAACAGCAGTGAATCATGATGAGTATGACAGCTGTGACCTGGAGATGCTTTAGACATGAGGTGGCTTTTATCACCTGTCCATGGCTTCAAAAAGCTCAGCTTGTTAGAAGTTTCAGTATATCAGATAGCTACCATTTCTCCCCTGCACCCCCCAAACAGAAAGATGCATGTAAATATGAAGGATATTGTGAAATGTATAACTCCTATTAACAATGACTTGAGATAATTCTATGCTGTAACATTTGGAAAATAGCAGCAGATCAGTATCAAAAACTGCCTTGTATCAATTCAGTATGCATTCACATACATATATGTCATATATATTGTTTAGAGCGAAGAGTTACAGTAGAAAACAATTGCACTGCAGGTTGAAAAAGTCACCAGCAGCACAGTAATTTTCCTAATATACCAAAAACTCCAGACTGTAATTACTCTGCCACTCCCCAAATATGCTTGAGTTTCATGTGTCCTCTGCTGAGGCTTGCCTTGGTTTACAGGATCATATCACCCTCTCACCCAGGAGTAGAACTCAATCAGCAAAATATTTTGCCAAGATGGCTGATTCAAAGTAAAACATTTCCTTTGATTTTATAGTATTTGTCCCCCAGTAATTTCAATATTTCATTTTAGTTTAAGACTGTTGGGTCTACACTTTAATTCATCTGTGGGCTTAAACATTGTGTTACTATTTAATTTTATTTTCGAACTTTTTTTATTTTATTTTTTTCATGTTTGCATCATAGTGTTGCTAATAAATCTACAACAGCAGGAGAAAGGGAAGGAAATGTGCTATAGTCATCCAGAGCTGAAAAGCTACAACTGTATACATTTAAATTTCTCAGATACAGACACTTTTTACCTCAAATGTGTAGCACCTGCAGAATTCCATTGTGTTGTGGCTTCTGTATATGAGGTCACGTGGTCATGAAATTCTGCAGACTAGTCACTCAGTACTTTGCAGGGTCAATGTATTTCATCAGCAAAACATATAGATAAACTTCCAGCCTAGGGATAGCTTATGTGACCTGTTGTTTAAAATAAAGAAAAGACTGCAGAGTGTGATTCTGATGGCGTAACTGTATGCAAAGCTTTGATGACAAAAACTGTTGACCACCTAGGAGAGCAGGAATGCAAAGCTGTTACAGATTTCATTACTCTGCCTTAACTGACTGGAATCTGTGAGGTAATCCCAAAGAATATTGTACATAATATGGATTGTGTACATATAAAAATGTGCGTGTGTGTCTGTGTGTGTCTATGTCTGTGTAGTGTGATGCTTTGGGGTTTGGTCCAGTCCAATAAGGGTTGTATCAATGCCTGCCCTGCCAACTCTGAGTGCCTTCAATGCTATGCTGCTGTGGCTCACAGATCTGACACCAAAAGCCAGCATATACGCAGGCAGGTCACTCCCTGGCTTTCACCACCCAGTGGCTTTTTGCAGAGTGACCCCAACAGCCTCCAAGTCTCAAATTTCCCTAATATGGTCTCCTGACAATCTGCTGAGGTTCTCATATTGTGAGTTTGAGTTACTGCGTTACCCCTTATAGCCTCAGCAAGTGAGAATTTTGCTACTGCTAAGATGTATGACAACTCTCTGATGAACAGCTTGTCTGCCTTGCCAACAAAATCTTCAGGACTCTGCCAGTCCAAGCTTTGTCTTGCAACTAAAAAACAGTGAATCTCAACTTCCCCAGAGATGTCTCCCTGTAGTGTCCAGCCATCTCCTGGAATACTTGCAGAACTTATTAAGTTTGTTGTTCCTTTAAAGAGACAATACACTGCAGATCATTAATTTAACTGGAATTTGACACTTATTTCAATCACAGCACTGAATCGTTTATAGTAAAAAATAATACAAGTTTATTTAACAAAAGGACATAGTTTTAAGTGACATCAAGTACAAGGAATAAAGATAGAAAGGGTTACAAATAAACAAAAGTAAAATTGTGCTTCTAACACTTAAACTTAATTTTAGCAAGTTATACTTTTTGCCTGAACAGGTTTCTCACCTATATACAGTTCCCAAAGGCTTCAACGCCATTGACTGAAGCACAGCATTCTGTGATTTCAAGAGCTCTGGTCCTTGAATCCCCCAGGTGATGGATAGCTATGTGGTTCTCTCCCCTTTCTTTTTATAGTCTAGTCACAGTAAACCTTTGAAACATATTCTTTGAAAACTAAGCCCAAACAAAGCTTCTCTCACCTGCTGGGATGTAGACACCATGCTATTTTCCCAAAGTTCATGGACCCTGTTTCAGCAGGCAGGTAGACTTCCTGGTGTGCAATTTCCATTTCCCTGCTGATTTGTATGTAAATGGGGCTTCAATTGTTTGGATTCCACGCTGATTAATTTACATTGGAGACAGGATAGATAGCTGCCTTCCATTCTGTCTGGGAGAAAAAATGTTTCTCCTTGTATTTGGTCACAGACTGTAAAGCATAATATCAGTGAGTATCCTCATTTCTCATTTCACAACAATATTAATCACCAGGGTGTTGAAAGCTTTCATAAATGACCTTACTCTATACGCAATTATAATACAGTAATATTGTATACAATCAGTTGATTTGATTGGTTATCATTCGGGTTCAGACCCTCTGTCTTTGCAGTCAAAATGCTGTCTTCCTCACTTGCTAGTTTGTTGGCTGTGTTTACCTTTTATGTAAATATACCTTCGTGGTTTGTGCCTGAGAACCACACAGGTCAGACAAACAAATACACAATCCTTTTTCTAAGGCAGATTGGGCTTATTTATTACTTGCCAAACACATTTTAAGAACATAATTCTAACACATATTTATAACTCTCTGTATACACCTTGTACATGCACCACACAAGAATATTAATGATCAGTGCATCTGAGGAAGTGGGTATTCACCCACGAAAGCTCATGCTCCAAAACGTCTGTTAGTCTATAAGGTGCCACAGGATTCTTTGCTGCTTTTAATGATCAGTGAGATATTAGTTTTCCAATGATAAATTACATGCCACTTTTTGGGTATCTATCACAACAATACTGTGTTAGGTGTGATGAGTATGACAGGGCTGATAAGAGTTGCTGACACAGAGCAATGAACCACCCATGAGCCTCTGCGGCACATGCACATATAGTGAATGTATTGTAAATGTTTTCTTTTACATTTTCAGTGAAATATTAAATGTGGAATACTGCTAGAACTGGCAATATCATAATGAAAAAATAAAAGTAATCTTATTGTCTGCGCCCATGT
Source organism: Gopherus flavomarginatus (assembly GCF_025201925.1). NCBI lineage: Eukaryota > Metazoa > Chordata > Testudines > Testudinidae > Gopherus > Gopherus flavomarginatus. The sequence goes on from NC_066617.1 coordinate 294,270,504, forward strand.
GTATGTAAATTATAATTGCATCCAACCCCCAAAATGAGCAAAAAAACCCAATTAAAAACTATGTTAAAATATCAGTATTAATGTTGTGAAGTCAATCAGTCAAAAGTTAGGAAATGCTGAGTCCAAATTTGCTTTTGCAATCAAAACCAGCTTTTTAAAGGAGCCAGATGGACACATTCATAGGAGAAGCAAGTCCAATATAATAGCCAGAAATTCTTATGAGAGTCCACACAAGCACAGACTTTGTCCCATGAGGCTTTGTGGCATTTTCAAGAATGGTTTGTATCATTGTTTGGTGCTAAATGCCACTTTTTCTCTATTTTAGTCTCTCCGAGTGTACCTCCACCAGAAGACAGGGCTTGCATCTTCCCCTGCATCTCTCCTTCTCTGAGTCTGTTTTCTGTAGTTCAATCTATGCATCCACTGTGATTCCTCAGTAGGCCCAACTGTGTTCGAGCCCTGTAAGTGTCCCCTGTGGGAACTTTGTCTGGTGTGGAAATATAGTTAGCCAAAACAATACTTGCAAATAAAAGTATTGTTTAATATAAATAGTAGGAGCAGAGTAAGACAAGAGCAAAAGGGTTTCAGCATAATAAACAGTTTACATATATCTCTCTTGCCTATATCATAGTTAGGCCTAGTTTATCCGGACAGCCCCACTTGTAGGGACTGGGGTTCCCTCAGGTTCCTCACAGTCTCTATGTCTCTCCCTTCTCCTGGTTTTCAAAGGTTCCCCTTTTGTCCACTGCAAAGTTCTCTGTCTCCCTATGTCTCTTGAACCTGTTCAAACCAGTTTGTTGTTCATTAGGAGGATCAGAGATGGACTTCAAAGTAGTTGTTTCTCTGTATTGTCTTTTATGTACTGTAAAATAGGTGGCTATCAGAAGCATTTGTTCTTCTTCAAGTAGTGTCCCTATGGGAGCTCCACTGTAGAAGGTGCAACAAAACTTTCATCTACAGAGTGCTCTGCACCTTCTCAGCCATTGGTACCAACAAAGTACCATAGACACTCCTCCGCAGTACTGAATGAGGCCAGTGTACCGCATGAGCTCTGGTACCCTGGAGACCTGATGGTTGGGGGAGAACCGCAATCCCCATTACTCAGTACCAGGCCCCGTTACCAAGCACATCCTGGCACCTGAATGTCCATCTTTTTCTTCAACACCAGATGCTCCAATCTGAGAACATGAAGTAGGGAATGATTAGTTGTTGTTTTTTTATTTTTTTTTACTTCAAGTAGGGCAATCAACAACTTTTTCAAAGGAACCTGCTCTCACCAACTGCTCTCAACCTCAGGACCATCAAAAAGCAGCCAGCCATGGGGAGGGAATGGGCATTTTGGCCTTGCCCTCCCTCCACTTCTTCAAAGGTTCTGGTGCCCTTGACTGGGAGGGAAAGCATTGCCATAGTATTAACTGACTGAGGACTGACAAAGAGTACCAAAGAGCAGGGATCTCTAAACAGAAGAAAGGTGAAAATTAGCCCACAGGATGATGATTATGCAAACTGCAAAAGAGTCCAAGAAATGAATGATCAACCAGACCAGAATTAGGGCAGAAGACACAAGGGAGAACCCTGAATAGAAGGGACACTGATCAGAGATGGCCTGAGAATGAATTTAGGAATTTACATCTAAAATGTTGACTGGCAGTTGCTGAGGTTTACAGGAGAGTGCAGAACAAGGTAGAAACTCTTGACACATTCAGTAGTACACCACGAAGTACATGGAGGAAATCCCCCTCTTCCTCTGTTCTGAAACTGGGCAGATTAACATTTTGTCTAAAAGAGCATGGATTTCTGCTTCCTGGAAATTACAGTGCTAAGGGGCAACGTTATTGGGCAAAAACCTCAAGTGACAAGGGCCTAGAAGAAGTTTGATTATATGCCCACCACTGACCCATCTCCCTTGCCTACCTTCTGAGGAGGAGAAGGGACTAACCTCATACAAATTGCTTGAGGTGCCCTCACTTGGAATGAAGAGGAGGTCTGCAAGTACAGGGGTTGAAGCCTGGGCCAGCTAAACTTCAATAAGGGTGCTTTGTGGCAGGGTTCTAGAGGAAGAGTTCTGGTTATGGGGTACTTTTCCTGAGAGAATGAGATGGAGCTGCAGGATCAAAATAACTGCCTGCAAAAAAGGAGAAGAGGGCTGATGAAACTCCTTTCTGTGTGAACTGGAATAGGAGGAAGAAGGCAAATAGGAAACAGAGTAGAGGAGCCTTTCTCATGGGACTCCCTTCATCCAGCTTGAGAAAAGATGATCGGATGGAAGGTCTCACAAGGTTATTTGGAGTGCTCTGGAACACAGATGGAGTGGGTAGTGATTCTAGGGGTGATCACCACAACCTCATAAGTCCTGTAAATCAAGAGACTATATACCTTTTTGTGTCCTTCGGAAATGTGACTGCATCCAAAGATAATGTGGAATGTGACCTTTTCTTTATCCTGTGGCATGGAGGCTGACAGGAAAATCTAGATCCTGAAAGGAAACTGCTTTGAGAGTCCTTTTCCCATTTATCAGAAGCCACATGAAGGAGGGCAGAGGGTACCAGGAAAAAAATTTAATTAATTAATTAAAGAGATGAGAAGATTTTATTGTGAAAAGGCATGGTCACACATGGAGAAGGAAGGCCAGTATAAGAGAAGAATGGAAGATGCCTTGTGATGAGCGCAGTCTATGTGAGGACTGAAGGGACTGACCGATCCAGGTGATCAATTCATTTTAAAGAGACTGGATATTGTGAGTCTGAAACTTCTAATACCAGGGAAATAAAGGTGTGAGGAAGGATGCTCCATCTCCTCTGTGGTAAAACACAAGTGCTTCCTGGTGGAAAGATTATGGGGCCAAATGAGGTCAGTGCCAGATTTTCAAATGCTCAGGATCCACATCTGGGAACAAATTTTTAAGAGTTAAGCTCCCATTTAGGCGTCAGAATAAGGACCAGATTTTCAAAAGGGTATAGCACCCAGCAGATCCCATTGTGACACTTATAACTAGCTCTGTTGAAAATCTGGCCTCTTATTTTGGTGCCTAAATGAGAGCTGAGCTATTTTGAAGAGCAGGCCCTTATTGTATTTGACTTTAGGGGTGCTTGTAGGCAAAGTTATGTCATACTACTAATAGCTAATAGTTTAAAAGGTGTCCTAAAATGCCCAGAAGAGTTGCTGGATCCCTGGCTAGATCAATGCTTTCTAGAATTCTATAAGGCTGAAAAGAAGAGGGCAGAGTGGGGTTTATGTGCTACATATGATAGACTAGACAAATCTTTGCCTCTGGTTTCCTTCTCAGTGAAACCTGTCTGTAAGCCTGTCTTCCCGTTGCCAGGCAGGATTGGAGAAAAAGAACATATGCCAAACATTTCTCAATAGTCACAAAAAAGAAATGTGGGAGGTTACAGATAACCAGATAAAAAGCAAATGCTCAGTGATCATTAAAGATGGAAATAAGAGTGATCCTGGTAATTACAAACCCTTATATCTAACATTTATTACCAATAAAATAATGCAGTAAATATCCAAAGAAAACAAATAATTAAACATCTAGAACCATGAGCAATACTCAATTTTAAAGGGGTATGAAGCAAATCCTAAATAACCAGAGTAGGAGTAGAAGAGAAATCCACCTACATGCTCCAGGATAGAGGCTTATGGCCTAATTATAAAGTTGGAGAGCTGACTGTTTCTTTTTAACAAATTTCACTGGCTTTCGGTAATCCAGTACAATTTTGTGGTGATAAGTTTTTAGAAATGCCATTGAATTGGTGGCTCTTGCTCGACAAAGTTAATTCTCTTTTGGGTAGAACCAGAAAATGAATGCTAGAAGTGAAAGTAGTACATATAATGGGCCAGCATATCACAGGAGGGAGGATCTGTGGCCATTAAGGAGATGGTTATAGCTGCCTGGTCTTCCGCATGGAGGTTTTTCTAACATGTGCCAGCTAGCAATGTTCTCCAAAGGACCACCTATCAAAAGGAGATTGCTGGAGTTCACAGCACTGCAATGATATACAATCTCTCCTGCCCTTGGCATGTCTCCGCTAGGTCCCTGACTCTCTCACTGTTCTGGAAGTTCCAAGTGAGAGTTCAGGACCGGCTTTGGAATCCTTAGCTATGAGTCTATGACTTGGACCTAAATGACTCAGAGGTAGTAGAGTGTGGAAGAGAATCTTCCCCAATATACCTGGCTTTTAGTAAAGCTTCTGGTATGCATTGGAGCAGTGATGGGCAACCAGCGGCAGGCCACCAGATAGTTTGTTTACGTTTGCACAGCTGGCCGTAGCAACCAGTGGCTGCAAGTTCACCATTTCCAGCCACTGTGAGCTGCAGGAAGCGGTGTGGGTTGCAGGGATGTGCTGGCTGCAGGTTGCCCACTAGTGCATTAGACACCCACAGATTTTGCCACTGGAAAATGTCCCTCTTTTATAGCAATGGTGGGAACACTAATGCAGACAGAGTGTCAGCCACAGCCTGCAGCTTGGTCTATACTTCAGTGGAGTTGAATTGATAAAGGATGGGAATACATTTTAGAAAAAAAAATGCGTAGACGCAAGACATTCACAAGGCTCTGGAAAGAGTCACTTTCAGAGCCAGGATTAAAATTCAGGAAGTTTTGACTCTTCTTCCTCTAATTTAGACCTATTGGTCCCAAAGTAGTATTTCACATCAGTCAAAAGACAGCTATGAGAGTGTATTTTGTTGAAGTCTAGTCTGATTTATTAACTGAACATGTTTTTATAAATTTCCTTTTTTAAAAGTTTTTAAAATAAAGTGTTTTTGAAATGTAAGTTTACCTACATCCATCTTTTTCTCCACAAACACCCTGGTGAAAGGATAGAATAACATTCCTATATTGATATTCCAGCACCATTAGTTTATTAGTATGCCCTTTTTAGAGCAATGGAGTATTTAAATTTATTATTACTAGCATTTCCATTTATTATTGCAGCTAGATTTAATAAAGACAGAAAATTACAAGAGATTGTATATTATTGATTGGTGGAGATTCAAAGCAAAACTAGAAAGCATTGAGCTGAGGTATTACATTAATTATACTCTTGCCTAAGCATAGTTCAGTCCCTTGTCTGTTGAGGTTAAAGGGTATTCCACAAATGAACTGATAAACCCAGTTTACATAGTTCCATCATAGACTTTCTCTTACTATGTCTTATTACATGTGAATAAAACTCATTATCTGGTTTGTTTCAGTAATAATTATATTAGTTAGTCCTATGCATTTCTTCTGCTGTCTGCCTCTTATAATATATGCTGTAATAGCACACATAAATAAATAGGGTAAGCAAATTAAGTGGTTTAAATAAATTAATTTACTCTGAAACTCTGTATTCAAATCTTATATGTTCACTGGATTTCATTTTAATGAAACCCTTCAAAGACCAATACATTGTATGCCAAACTGTGAAATTATATATTAAATTAAATTATTAGATATGGTCTGTTTCAATTTATACCAAATCTGTATACTGTGAATACTTAAATCCTCCTAAATCTAAAGAAATGTATCTTGTATGTTCTGAGAACATCTGCATTCTAATCCTCCACCTGACTACTTGGTTCATGGGCATATAAACACAATCAAACTCATAATAAGCCTAGAGCTATGATGCAGTTAAACTTTCCTCATCAATGTTTTTAACTTAAAAAATAGAGACTATTAAAGTGGAATCCACTTAAATGTCTTGATACATTGTTCTAAAAGGTCCTTCCCTCTCCATTAATAGGCCCATTGAGTCCCTGTGCAATCACGACAGCCTGCATAGCAAACATTCACAGTAAACTTTAACCTGAGCAGTTTTATTGATTAGTATAGATAGATGTGTTGTTCATTTCCTTTGGAATGCATTCACCAAACCAAATGTTCATCCAGCTACTATGTGTGCTGTATAGTGACAATCAGAGCGATTGGAAATTCTTTCTGGGGCTTAAGGAAGAACAGCATGCTCTTTCTGCAAGAGGCTCATATGCATTAACAGCAGCAATCTTTCATGTGTGCCACTAACGCAAACAGAAGTTGTATTATTGAATTATGTCAGAAATAAAATTGGTTGGAAAGCAATACGGAAAAATTAAGTTTCTGTTTTTTGTCAAATTTCTGATCAGGATTATTCAGGAAATCCTGACTTTCAGTGAGAGAAAATGAAATGATCTGCTCAATTAATGTATCTCTGAGAAAAGTCAAATATAGAGAGTACTTGAAAGAACTTTTAAATGGATATTTAGAAATAAAATAGCATCCTCAATGAATGATAAACTTCTTTAAATGGAATTTTTTTCCTGTAATTTTTTTTAAACCTCAAATACGTTATATACCTTTATTTAAACTCCTTTGGGGGTCTGTAAGTCAAGCAGAAAAGTTAGTCACAAAGGGAGCTGTAGGGTTCCAAGCACTTTTTGGAAATCTAATCACTTGTTTAAGTGACTAATTGGGAACTGAGTTCCTCTGAAAATCTGCAGTGAAATCCTAGCTTCAGTGAAGTGAAGGGGGCCAGGATTTCACCCTGTTTATTTAGGCCCTGATCCTGAAAAGATTAAAACACGTGCTTAACTTTACACACTTTCAGTCTGATCCAACTCCCATTTAAGTCAATGGCAGCCTTTCTGTTCATTTCAGTGAAAGCGGGATCAGGGCCTGTGATAGTTCCTTTAAATTTAGTGAGGGAAAAAAAAAAAAGGAGAGGTTATTTATCTGTACAATAACTGGAGTTCTTTAAGATGTTTTGTTTCTATGGGTGCTCCACCACCCAACCTCATTCTCCTCTGATGTGAAGTCTTACTTCAACTTTATGGTTGAAAAGGAACTGGAGTGGTGGTCTGCCCTCCTTCTATACCCTCACACTGGAGCATGAGGATATGTTTAATGCAGGCACAGCTAACTAAAATCTCTGATCAAGTGTGTAAGGGCACGTGCACAAGGTAAGGTGGAGCATTAAAGCATCTCAAAGAACTCCCAGTTACCGTACAGGTAAGTAACTTCTCCTTCTCCAGTAGCAACACTCACCTCCCTTTGTTCATTCTTTCTGCACCAAAGCTGCATAAATATCAGATATTTCTGATTCTTATATTAACTTCCAGTACAGATTTTTTTTACCAACACAGGCCCAGCCTTATTTCAGAAAGGATTCATTCAAAAAATATTGAGTACCTATGAACACAATACATTTTCTCTGCAACTAGTTAGTATGTCAAAAGCTTTCTGTTATAGCTATTTTATTTATTTAGTGCCAGATTGTGAGTATTTTACTCATCCGATAGTCCCATTGAAATGAATGTGACCATCTGAGGAGTAAGGTTCTCAACACATGAGTAAGGATGTCACAGCGTTGCCCTTATTTATTTATAAAATTATAATAGCATCCACTTTCTCACGATACTGGTTACTGCAATCACTTAAAACAGCCAAAATACATTTTTTTTCAAACATAACTCCATGACATAAAAAACAAGCTGCTGTTAAATATAGTTGAAAGAGTCAGTGAAAAAGCCTGACTCAATGGTTAAGTCTTTTGCTGCATTATAGAAGTCATGCTCTGGTGTTCTAGAGGTATGAACCTTTCTCATACCACAAGTCCTGGAGAGCTCAACCCCAGAAATAAACAAGAGTAACTGAGCAGAGTGGGATTAAATATTGCTCAAATAACAGAGAGTTCCTGTGGAGAAAATGTTGTTTATTAAATAGGAGAGCTGTTGTCTTTAATTGGTTATCTTGTTTTTTGGGGAGTGTAGGAACGTGTTCCAGACAGCCCGTCTCCTGCTCCTTCCCTTGAAGAAGGTCGAAGACCTGGCAGCCATCCGTCATCTCATCGAAGCAGCAGTGTGTCCAGCTCACCTGCACGGACTGAGAGTTCGTCAGACAGAATCCGTAGGTCACATTCTTCTCCTTGTCACCATTTTAAATTTGATTAAGTTAAGCTATTTTTTTCTAATCAAAATACCTTAATTCTAATTAGATCTAGATGTAGTATGTTCTGAAGTTCAGCTGCAATAGCTATTGCCCAACATTAAGTTCCCCAGTTTACAGTATCGTAATGTATGATGCTTCATTAATAGGTATTGATGAAAACTGCCATTATGTCATATTAAGCATAAAGATATAAACTATGAAACAGAATTGAAGTGAGAAAGCAATTTGCTAGACTAGTTTCAGAAATGAACATATACAAACTGTGACACATTTATGTATTTTACAGTTTTACTTAATCCTGTTACCCTAGCTGGACTTCTATATTAAAGCTGACTTCAGAAGTGACATTTTATGGGATAGTTCAGTTTTAAAAAAAAACAATTCTAGGTGAAATACATTTTAAAAAAATCTGCACAAACATTAGGATGGGGAATGTGATACAAGTAATATTTTCACTTCAGAACTCACAAGGGATAGAATCAAATTAAACTGTGAAATTTGGTGAAATTGTTGTGAAAGTTCCATGACTAGGATTTGTGGATCCCTGGAATCTGAGGTACTCCAGTTCAGCAGCCTGGAAATTGAAGGTTTAGACCATATTATTTTATGCATATTAAATTCAATTTATTTTACCCTGTCCACACCTTTTCATTTTTTGCTAGGTTGCAGACTTTTGTATTAACACATCACTGCATTGCTGAAGTTGTCAGTTGGTGAAACCGAAGGTTTTGGTCCCTTAGTAAGAGACAGTTGAGATTTTTAGCTCCTGTGTAAACATAGGGAGGCATTTGGGGATTCTAATTAGATAAACACATTAGATGGCTGTTTCAGGCTTTCTGCAGACTCAGGAAGTTAACACTATATTGGTTTAGACTTGAATCATATTTTCAAGATTATTTTCATAACCATGAGTAACAAAACAGTTTTTAAAAATGAAATTGTAGATTGTAGAGCAAAATATTACAACAATGCCTGGATTCTGTGGTAAATTCCATAGTCACAGAATAGCAGCAGAGGTCAGAAGCTCTCCATATTGTCCCTTGGGTAATAGAGTTCCTCAGTCACTGCAGACAATTTTTTAAATTTTAAAATAAAACACCTAATCCTGTTCCACTTGCCACCCCGCATCCTATTTCTAATAACTGCTTCTCCATGTGTGGTACCTGCAGGAGCAAGATGGCTGCTTGAGAAATAGGGATCAATCCGAGAAAGGAGTGGAGAGCTAATCTACAGGAGTTCCCTGAACCTCATTCTTAGGTTATTTGTTTTTGCCATTGCTTTCTGGGCTAGTTTTTTTCTCAAAATATGTCAGCCTCTTGTCCAACTGGCTTATATGGGATTCTCTGGCTTTTGTGCCTCAGAAGGCTGGGTTTAAGGGGCCGGCTGAATGGAGACAATAGAAATTAGATATGGAAAGGACCTACCAGACTAGCTAGCCAGTCTGCCTACCATTTCAAGATTATTCTCTGTGGTGTATTTGCTTTCTTACATGAGAGGCATCAGTGCTTTTAGCCTATGGAATTTAGGATACTAATATGCAGATTTGTCAAATCAAATTTAAAAATCTTATTCATCTCTCATGAAGCTTCTCCAATAGTACTTCGTCCTGAGTTTCAGCTCTTGTGTAGTGTTTTGAAACATGCTGTGCAACCCAAGATGCCAAAATTAGCAGCTTTAAATGAAGCATTGAATCGAAAGAATTAGTGGGGAAAAGGGGCTCCCTCTGAGTGGATTTAATATTACTAATTAAATGACATTAAGGTTATTAGTTTTCTTGTACAATTGAGACAGTATCTAAAAAAATACAGACATGAGTAATATTGTTAAAATTATTGTAAGTTAGTGTATGTGTGTTAATATTATTGTTGGTTTTCTGTCTCTGTGTCTATGACTAGCAGCGGTACATCAGAATGGGCTATCCATGAACCAGATGCTGATGGGCTTATCACCTAACGTCCTACCTGGCCCTAAAGAAGGTGATCTGGCTGGTCATGAGGTTGGACATGAGACAAAAAGAATACATATTGAGAAAGGTAACATGGATTTTATGCTCTTATGGATTTTATGTCCTTATGATATTGATATAAATATATATACGATAAGCTGTTCTCAGTACCTTCATGGTATTTATTATTCATTATTATTTTATTATTAAATATTAATTTATTGTTATCATCATTATTGTTTATTTTTTAATGTTGTGGCATAAGTGAGACCCTAAATGGTTTTTTTGTCTTTTCTCCTACTTTATAGTCTAGTAAGGAGTATGATATTGTTGATAATAGCTATAAAGAGAAAAACTAAATACATATTACATAGAAGGATAGATATAACAAATGTAGGCCTGAACTATTTCCTCATGATCTAGGTAAATGACTGCACTAGTATATGCAGTATTGTTGTAGCCGTGTTGGTCCCACGCTATCAGAGAGACAAGATGGGTAAGGTAATATCTTTTATTGGACCAAATTCTGTTGGTGAGACAAGCTTTTGAGCTCACACAAAACTCTTATACTTCTTCTCCTGTTAAGATGCTTGTATTTAGCAGTGACACTCTGAGTTAGTTTCCCAGACCTGAAGAAGAGCTCTGCACTTTTTGTAGTATTTTCATGAGAGATAACAATGATTTGAGATAATTGTTACATTTATAATCCTCCAACAAAGAATACCAGTTGCTAAAAATAATTTTCCATGTGATTGACTCTGATGAGCTGATTTTCAGAGGTGCTGAGCACCATGGATGTTGGGCCATGCATGGGGAAAAAGGCAAGAGTAATACTCAGCTGCAACAATACCCAACAGCTTAAAATGAGACTGCTGCATATTAAGTAATTTATTTTCAATTTAATTGACTATCTGACTTCAAATGTATGAGTTAGATTAATGGCCTATTAGTGTTTCTATTAATTGTAATACCATTTCATCATGTTGTGGGTACAAAGTTGTTATGTTCAATGTATACTAGAAATATTAACTGAATTCTTCAGTATTTAAAAGAATTATATTTCATACAGAATTTTTACTGAAACTACACTTAAACACTGAGCACGCTTTATAGAGCTGGAAAATGATTTCACTGGAAGAGGAGTTAGAAATAGGAGCTGTTTCTCTTAGTAAAAAAATTCTCTGGGAAAGGTGAGTCAGAAGAAATTAGCTCTTTGGGATAAGGTGCAAAATGTAAGAACCATCACTTTAATACAGCTGGATTGAATGGCTGCAACAGTAATAGCTATAAGAACTTACTTTTTCTGTCCTGTGTCTGAACACTGAGATATGAAAAGAGATTTAAAATCTGGACACTTCTGTTCTGGACAGGTGGCATCTTCATTAAGATTATCCTAAAAATAATGGACACAACATTTCTTTTATATAAGCCATTAATTTTAGTTCATTACACTCACAACCCGTGTTAGCTTCTTATATGCCCCACTTAGCCCCCGCAAATGATATCCCTGCTGAGAAGTATGATGTGATCAAACAGGCTTGTTTTGAATTTCAGTAAATGTTTCAATTTTAGCCCACTAATGTCACACATTTTTCCTGTGTAATCTAGAAAACAGCAGTACATATTGGGAATTGTTACCATTTGTCTTATAAAAAAAAATAAAACAACAGGAACATGACTTTAGTTTCTAATGGTTTCCCAAACGTGTTTCCCCATGCAGCCACCAGTTTAGCTTGCCTATAAAATTTGTTCTTATTGAAACTGCTGAAGATTCTCTTTCTTTAACAGTCATTGTTTAGGTCAAAGCTTCTATTTTTCCTTTTCTTTCTTTCTCTCTCTCTCTCTGTTCCAGCCTACTGAATTAATGGTAAATATTCATGGGCTATCTAGATTGATAGGGCATACTAAATTAAAAATTGTTTTCTGTCATGACCACATTTATCATATCTCTCATACCAGCCCTCTAACTTTTACACTAAACTTATCTGTATTAAAACAAGTGATTCCATTCACAGATATTTGTGGAGATGGTAATTATCTGTTAGTGTCGCTATAGCCCTGACATTCAGATCTGCAGCTTGCTGCTACCACCTCTAATCTGTCAAAAGGCAATTTTATATATATATATAGCCTTCAAATACTCAGGCATTGTCTGAATCTGCCTTGTCCTTGTCACCTGACTTTAAAAAAAAATTGTAAGTTTTGAATATGAGTCATTAAGCATTTATGCATTACTCTGTTTTCTTCTGAGACATATTTGTGTCAATCCATCAGTTGGAACTAGAATGACTTTTAATTATAGCTGTGAGAACTTGGGAAATCCCACCTGGTGAAGAAGCCTCTGTCTCTTTTCTTTCTTCTCCCTCCCCCAATTTTTTTAAACCTAAAAGCTCTCCAAGGTCCTGAGCTTAGGGAGAAATTAATTAAAATCAATGGGAAATTTAAATATGAGAAAAAATTATGGTAATGAAATCTAATAAAGACATTATATTTTAAGAAAGTCCAAGAGAAGCCAGAAGGGGCCAATCATGATTGATTCAAATGATGTGTCTGGTCAAGGAAAGAGAATATCATGTGTCTTGGGCAATATAAGGAGCTAATCTACCCGCTCTGCACAGTACAGTATAGCATAATAACTATAGATTCAATGTATATGTAGCTGCATTTTGCTTGATGTTAATAGACATCAGAACAAACAAAGGAAATATTTTTTTCACACAATGCATGATCGACCTGTGAAACTCATTACCAGGGGATGTTGTGAAAGCAAAATTTAGATCTGGATTAAAGAAAGAATTATATATGTTAACAGAGACTAGGTTCATCAATGACTATTAGACACTATAGTCAGGGATGCAGTCCCATGCTCTGGGTGTCCCTAAACCTCTGACTCCCAAACCCTGGGACTGGTGACAGGAAATGGATAAGTTGATGATTGTCCTGTTCAGTTCATTCCCTTTGAAGTGTCTGGCATTGGTCACTGTCAGAATACAGGATATTGGGCTAGATGGACTATTGGTCTTGACTCAGTGTGGCCATTCTTATGCTTTAATTCCCCTTTCAAAATATTGTTATCCATCTGTTTAATTGATCCATTTGTTTAATTGATTCTATTGCTGTCTACTTCTAAAGTCCATTCTGTCTTAGGGCCTGGTTTTCCAAAGGGCTGAGTGACCTCAACTCCCATTGAAGTCAATCTACCATTAACACAATGGGAGTAGGATTGGACTCCATTGGCTTAATCCATAGCCTATGAATATCAATGGAAAGATTGCCATTGGTTTCAGTGGACCATGGATCAGGCCCAAGATCAATACTTGTTGCAGCAAAATAGGAGAAGAAATTGTTCTCCAAAAAACTATTATGTGCACCTTTAAGAAAATCTGTAAGTCTACACTTTCAGTATCCATGCTTGCTCATCAGAGAGTAACAAATTTTCCAACTATACTGAAAGTGTACTTCAAAATTGCAAATGATCCTGGGAAGGAGGTTAGTTGAAGTGTTTGACAGCAGTTATCATTAAGACAAGTTGTCATCATTTCAGCAGCCTGTAAGTTAGGAATCCTTTCGTGATGCATATTTTTTTTTTTAAATTTAAATAGGATTGCACAAAAAGATCAGCATTATGAGTGGTAGAGGGTGTGTTGTCAAGACCAATTGATTTCTTTTTAACTCAGTGCCAAAGCTAAGACTAGGAGCTGCTGCAAGTAATAAAAAAAAGCAGTCATGGGGCACAAGAGTTGGTTCTCGATAAGCCAACATATTTGGCTGAGATACTGTGGTTACTAGGACATCAGATTAGAACCTTCTTCTGTCTGCACATACTTATAATTTTTAGATTGAAACAATCTTAGGTGAAGCCTGAATGTCATTCTTATGTTTAAATTAAATAAGTTATTTGAGGTGTTATAGAAAGGACACTCTCCTTTTGAAAACTGTGTATGCTGTTTTCAGTTTCTGTAATGAAATATTTACTGCCTTAGCAACAAAAGCTAAACTAGCCTTTTCCAAAATTTATTTTAACTCTGGTATTAATGGAAATTTTTTACGTGATTTTCAGCAAACCTACGAGTGCAACCCCCCCTTATAAATAAAAACACATTTTTTACATATTTAATATATTTTATATTTATTTATATCATAAATGCTGGAGGTGAAGCGGGTTTGTGGGTGGAGGCTGATAGCTCCTGACTCCCCATGTAGTAACCTTGAGATCCCCAAAGGGTCACGACCCCAGTTTGAGAACCCCTGATCTATACTAATCTCCTTTAAAATGCCATAGTATCTGCATTTGAGATATAACTCTCTGATAACCCCAATAACTTTCTCTTATTTGATACACATATATTTTATGCCCCTTGGGACATGACCAGTCCCAGATAGCCAGCCAGCCGACACTGCAGAGTGAAAAACAAAACCTAATTCAAATATTCTGATAACTTGACTAGATATACATCTAGCATATTCACCGTTACACCCAACCCCCAAAAGAGCAAATAAATGTTTGTTATAAAAGTTAAGGACAAAGAAAGAGTTTTGGCATAACTGTGCATTCTCATTTACTGGAACCATCTCCCACCCAAGTCAGAAACAACATGCTCAAGAACATACGTTAGGCTCTTGGCTTATATACAATTTTAATTAGTTCTCTAATAAAACCCTTTTTATGGAAGGAGTCTTGAGCAGTTGGGTTGAATTTGCATTCACAAACCTTCTACATGTTTAATTTTTGTGTGAGCATAATTTATCTCTCCATTTTCATCTATTTATATACACATAGTTTTTGTGTGTGTGTGTCCTAATACATACTCCATATTTACATGAAGTGGAAGCAACCAAGACATGAACATAACTTTAAGTACCTACATATTGTATTTGTAACCTTGTTCTCTCTTCCCTTATTCTCATTCTATTTTCTCTTGCTGCCACATCTTTATGTTTTATATTGTAAATTCTGAGGGCCAGGGACTCTCTGCATATGCATTTGTACAGAACCTAGCACAATGTGACCTTGACCCTCATTAGGGCCTTTGGGCAGTACTGCAATACTAACAAGATGATACTAAGGTATGGTATTGCCCCTTTCTAGTCCACTAAACAGGAGTCAGCGTCAGGAAAACCAGTATCACCAAAACAGCTCTTGGGCATTCTGCTTGTTGATATGCATTTCACTCAGTCCAGGAATGCATTTAGCATGTTAAGAGCTGTTACCGCTCATGGACTACACATGTGAAAAAGGAAATGAAAAGTTTTTCTTAGTGTGTTGGTATTCACTAAAAAGCAAAATGGAGACAAACTCCATTCTTATGACTTGGCAAATACTGTAGCTTCCTCAGTTAGTGTTGCATTATATGTGTGTACATTCAGGGAAGATGGTAAGATCAACACAAACTTCTTGAAGCTGTATTTATAACAAAATATTTAAAAATATCATTCTTTGTATCTTATATAAAGTAATAGAGTTTAAGGTTATCTAGTCTGACCTCCTGTATTCCACAGGCCATCAATATGACCCAGAACCCATGTACTAAACTAAAATTAGATCAAAGTATTACAGCCTGCAGAAGATTGGGCTGTTACGTGTCATAAGCAGAGAATAGACGAGACCAAGGCACACCAGTACATGAGGCTCCTGCAATGGCAGGAAAATCACTAAAGTGAGATATACCCAGATATTCCTGGCAAGTGACTCATGCCCACAGGCTGCAGAGAAAAGTGAAAACCCCCACAATGTCACTGGCACTCTGACCTGGGGGAAAATGCCT